>NC_089582.1:132123455-132423455 GCF_019320115.1 Miscanthus floridulus | reverse complement strand
CACCGAGGTGGTCACTATGACAGCGGGGAGGACCGCAGTCCTTCCCCTAAACCGCCAGGCCCTCGGGTCCTCAGCAGGGCCATCCGTGCTGCTCTTTTCCCCACCCAGTTTTGGTAACCCACCAATCTCGCTAAGTACAACAGTGAGACCAACCCGAAACTCTGGCTTGCTGATTATCGCCTGGCCTGCCAGCTTGGTGGCGTGGACGATGACCTGCTCATCATCCGCAATCTCCCCTTGCTCCTGTCGGACTCGGCGAGAGCCTGGCTCGAGCACCTTCCCCCCTCGCAAATCCACGACTGGCGTGACTTGGTTAGGATCTTCGTCGAGAACTTCCAGGGCACATACGTGTGCCCTGGGAACTCCTGGGATCTTAAGAGCTATCACCAGAAGCCGGACGAGTCTCTCCGAGACTTCATCCGACGTTTCTCCAAATAGTGCACCGAGTTGCCCAGCGTTGGTGATTCGGAGATCGTCCAAGCTTTCCTCTCTAGCACCACTTGTCAGGACTTGGTCCAAGAGTTAGGTCGCAACGTGCCGCGCTCTGCTGCCACGCTCCTCGACATCGCCACCAGCTTCGCCTCGGGTGAAGAGGCTATCAGAGCCATCTTCCCTGACACCGGCACCAAGGGTAAGCAGAGGGACGAGGCCTCCGAGGCCTCAGCCTCCCACCTCCCCAAGAGAAAGAAAAAGGGGCGCTTGGGAAAGCGGGAGGTCCTGGAGGCTGATCTGGTCGTGGCCGTAGAGCGCAAGAATCCCCGAGGCTTCAAAGGCTCTAGGCCCTTCGACGACATGCTCAAGAAACCCTGCCCTTACCACCAGAGCCCGGTCAAGCATGCTCTTGAGGATTGCACCATGCTGCGGTGCTACTATGCTAGGCTCGGGCTCCCCGACGACGACGCCAAGCAGAAGGGCGCCGGCGACCGAGATGACGGCAAGGACGACGGGTTCCCCGAGGTACGCAACGCTTTCATGATCTTCGGTGGGCCCTCAGCATGCCTTACGGCGCGACAGCGCAAGAGGGAACACTAAGAGGTCTTCTCGGTCAAGGTGGCCACCCCCTAGTACCTCGACTGGTCTTGAGAGGCGATCACCTTCGATCGAGATGACCACCCTGACCATATTCTGAATCTCGGGCAGTACCCACTGGTCGTCGACCCGATCATCGGCAACACTCGACTCTCCAAGGTGTTGATGGACAGAGGCAGCGACCTCAACATCCTCTACGCCAACACCCTAGAGCTCTTGGAGATCGACCGGTCGAGGCTCCGAGGCAACGTCGCACCCTTCCACGGCATCGTGCCAGGGAAGCGCACGCGACCCCTCGGGCGCATCGACCTTCCTATCTGCTTCGGCACCCCCTCCAACTACCGCAAGGAAGTCCTCACCTTCGAGATAGTCGGGTTCGGGGGAGCCTACCACGCCATTCTAGGGCGGCCGTGCTACACCAAGTTCATGGCAGTGCCCAACTATACCTACCTCAAGCTCAAGATGCCAGGCCCTAGCTATGTCATCACGATTGAATCCACGTACGAACATGCATACGACTGCGACGTCGAATGCATCGAGTATGCTGAGGCTCTTGCAGAGGCCGAGACCCTCATCGCCCACCTCGACCAACTCAGTGGCGAGGTGCCTGACTCCAAGCGTCACGCGGGGGCGTTCGAGACTACTGAAACCATCAAACTCATCTCGGTCGACCCCGCCTGCCCCAACGACTGAGCGCTAAGGATCAGCGCCACCCTCGACATCAAATAGGAAGCCGTGCTCATCGACTTTCTCCGTGCGAACACCGACATATTCGCATGGAGCCCCTCGGACATGCCGGGCATACCAAGGGAGGTCACCGAGCATGCCTTGGACATCTGGGCCGGATCTAGACCCGCGAGGCAACGCCTGCGCCGCTTCGATGAGGAAAAGCGTAGGGCCATCGGTGAGGAGATACAGAAACTCTTGGCGGTCGGGTTTATCAAGGAAGTGTCCCACCCAGAGTGGTTGGCTAACCCCGTGTTAGTCAAGAAGAAAAGTGGGAAATGGAGGATGTGTGTAGACTACACTAATTTGAACAAAGCCTATCCAAAGGTCCCCTTCCTGTTACCCCAAATCGATCAAATCGTTGATTCCACTGCAGGGTGCGAGACCTTGTCTTTTCTTGATGCGTACTCTGGTTACCATCAAATCAAGATGAAAGAGTCCAACCAGCTCGTGACTTCTTTTATCACACCATTTGGCATGTACTGCTACGTAACGATGCCCTTCGGTCTCAGAAACGCAGGTGCCACGTACCAGCGGTGCATGACCCAGGTCTTTGGCGATAACATCAGGCAGACCATCGAGGCCTACGTAGATGACATCGTGGTCAAAACCAGAAAGGCTGAGGATCTCGTTGATGACTTGAGGATAACCTTCAAATGCCTTAGAGAGAAGGGCATCAAGCTCAATCCCGAGAAGTGTGTGTTCGGGGTCCCCCGAGGCATGCTCTTGGGATTCATAGTCTCGGAGCATGGCATTGAAGCCAACCCAGAGAAGATCTCGGCCATAACCAGCATGGGACCAATCAGAGACCTCAAGGGAGTGCAGAGGGTCATGGGATGCCTTGCGGCCCTGAGCCGCTTCATCTCGCGCCTCGGCGAAAAAGGGTTACCTCTTTACCGACTTTTGAGGAAATCCGAGCGCTTTTCCTAGACCCCCGAGGCCGAAGAAGCCCTCGACAGACTCAAGAGGCTGCTCACCAATCCTCCCATCCTGATACCCCCGGCCATGGACGAGGCCCTCTTACTCTACTTCACTGCAACTACCCAAGTGGTCAGCGCCGCCATAGTGTTAGAGAGGCAGGAAGAAGGGCATACTCTGCCCACCCAATGACCTGTTTATTTCATTAGCGAGGTGCTCTCCGAGACCAAAGCACGCTACCCCCACGTCCAAAAGCTAGTCTACGCCGTGGTCCTGGCCCGGCGCAAACTGCGCCACTACTTCGAGTCACACCCAGTGACTATGGTATCATCCTTCCCCTTGGGCGAGATAGTTCATAACCGGGAGGCCTCGGGCAGGATAGCCAAGTGGGCTGTCGAGCTTATGGAGGAAACCTTGACCTTTGCGCCTTAAAAAGCGATCAAGTCTCAGGTCTTGGCCGATTTCGTGGCTGAATGGACAGATACCCAACTGCCACCTGCTCAAATTCAGATGGAGTGCTAGACCCTGTACTTCGATGGATCCCTGATGAAGACCGGGGCAGGCGCGGGCCTGCTCTTCATTTCGCCCCTTGGAGTACACATGCGCTACATGTTGCGGCTCCACTTCACCGCCTTCAACAACGTGGCCGAATACGAGGCCCTCATCAATGGCTTGCAAGTTGCCATCGAGCTTGGGGCACGGCGCCTCGACGTCCGAGGCGACTCATGGCTCATCATAGATCAAGTGATGAAGGAGTCAAACTGCCTCAACCCCAAAATGGAGGCTTACTGCAAGATGGTACGACGCCTAGAAGACAAGTTCGACGGTCTCGAACTAAATCACGTCGCATGAAAGTACAACGAGGCTACCGACAAGCTGGCAAAGATGGCCTCGGCACGAGCCCTGGTCCCCCCGAACGTCTTCGCCAGAGACCTCCACAAACCTTCCATCGGTTGCACCTCGACAACAGAGGAGGGCCCACCTGTGGAACCCATAGCAAAGCCTGATGCCCCCTCTGCTATCGAGACCCCCTCGACCGAGCCCGAGGTCATGCAAGTCAATGCTGAGCCTCCGCAGACTGATCAGGACGCGGATTGGTGAGTCCCGTTCCTCGATTGGCTTGATCGGGGGGAGCTTCCTAACGACAGAACCGAAGCGCAATGGCTCGCGTGCCGAGCCAAGACCTACGCCCTCTACAATGACGAATTGTATAGGCAAAGTCCCTCAGGTGTCCTCCAACATTGTATCAGTGCCGAGGTGGGCCAAGCCCTGCTTTGGGACTTACACGCAGGTGCCTACGGGCACCATGCGGCGCCTCGGATGCTCGTAGGGAATGCTTTCCGCCAAGGGTTCTATTGACCGACGGCGGTCGCCGACGCTACCAAGCTAGTACGCTCTTACGAAGGATGCCAGTACTATGCTCGGCAGACGCATCTCCCGGCCCTGGCCCTGCAAACCATCCCCATCACATGGCCGTTCGCCGTGTGGGGGCTCGACATGGTCGGGCCTCTACAAAAGGCCCCCAGGGGCTACACCCATCTACTGGTATCAATTGACAAGTTCTCCAAATGGATCGAGGCTCGCCCGATCAGTTGAATCAAATCCGAGCAGGCGGTGCTATTCTTCACTGACATTATCCATAGGTTTGGGGTCCCCAACACCATCATCACCGACAACAGGACGCAGTTCACCAGCAAAAAGTTCCTGACGTTTTGCGACGACCACCACATCCGTGTGGCATGGTCGGCCGTAGGACACCTAAGGACCAACGACCAAGTAGAGCGTGCCAACGGCATGATCCTACAAGGCCTCAAGCCAAGGATTCACAATCAGTTGAAAAAGTTTGGCAAGAAATGGCTTGCCGAACTCCCATTGGTCATCTAGAGCCTGAGGAACACTCCAAGCCGAGCCATGGGATTCACGCCTTTCTTCCTAGTCTATGGGGCCGAGGCCATCCTCCCCACCGACCTAGAATATGGTTCCCCGAGGCTGCAAGCCTATAACGAACAGAGTAACCGCACCACCCGAGAGGACGCCCTTGATCAGCTGGAGAAAGCCTGAGACGTCGCGCTACTACACTCGGCCAAGTACCAGCAGAGCCTACGGCGCTATCCGGCCTGATGCGTCTGAGGCCGAGACTTGAAGGTAGGCGACCTGGTGTTGAGGCTAGCACAGAGCAACAAGGGTCGCCACAAGCTGACCCCACCATGGGAAGGACCGTACATCATCGCCCAAGTGCTAAAGCCCGGGACCTACAAGCTGGCCAACGAGAAGGGCGAAATCTTCACCAATGCTTGGAACATAGAACAGCTATGTCGCTTTTATCCCTAAATTTCCAAACATTGTATATGTCGTTTCCCGAAATACAATTAAAAAGCGTTCTTTAGTTGGTCTTATTTTTCGAGAAACCCCCCGAGCCCATCGTAGGTCTCGGCAACACAATCAACACAACAAGGGAGACTCGGCTCTGCCTTGGCAGAACCAAGCCTCCCTCGGGGGCTAGATGGGGGACTCCCCCTAGGTCCCACGCACCATTCTTTAGTTGTTTTTCGCAAAAATTCCTACGCCAAGACTCTAGCAGGCTCTAACGAATCATTTGTAAAGACTCCTCAGACCAAGGTCTGTTTCCTAAGCAAGAGGCCGGTAGAGTCGCGAGACGGCCTACGCCCTCGGGCTACTGCACTCCCTCACTACCTCTCGCTCAAGGGACGGCTTAGGCCCCAAAGGGGTATTTTGCAAACGAAATCTGATCAAAAGCAACAGAGGACAAAGGCTTGGAAGCATGAGAAAAACAACTAAGAAACACAAATACTTCAGAAACAGGGTCCTCGACGGTCACAAACGTTATGATACAAAAATAACCTTTGTTCTATCTTTACATAGCCCCCGGGGCCCAGATTAAGGCTCGGGGCCTTCAGCACCGGCAGATGGTAGGGGAGGAACCACCTCCTCTTCGAAGAGCATCGCCAGCGCCGTGCCAGGGCCCTTCGCCACCTCCATCAGCTTCGCGACCGCCACATTGGCCTCCTCGTCATCATCAGGCAGAACATAGCCATCACTGATGGCCGGGAGGTCGACACCAAGGTAGTGAGAGGAGATGACGGCCATCGCCCGCTTGACACCCATGTGCAGCGCCCCTCGGAGTTGCTCGCGCACCTGGCAGCTCAGCGCAATCAAGTGACTCCCAAGGGAGCTGCCTGACTGAACCCCCTCGACCTCCAAGGCCTCGCAGGTGGAAAGGGCGGCACGTTTCAGCGCCTCATGCTCCTCGATCTTGTTGTCAAGCACTGTCTGCACCGCGCTGGAAGCCTCAGCGGCCCAAGCGAACTCCACCTCTGACTCTGCACCGCGGAAAAAGGAATGAGGTCGAGCCAGAGAAAAAACAACCCAAGTTAGGGATGAAAGCCCACAGAACTCACCCTTGGCCTTCTGCTCCCAGTGTCGAGTCTCGGCCGCCACCCTAGAAGCTTCACTCCCCAGCTCTGCGTCATACAAAGAAGTTAGGGAGCAAACATAAGGAGAAGGAAACGAAACAAGGGGACTGGAACTCACCCTCGACCATCCCCCCTCAAAACCACAGCCTCAATTTGCGAGGCCTCAACCGAAGCAAGGGCCTCGTTCAAAGCGCCTTTGGTCAGCCGGTGCGTGCTCTCCTTTGCCCCTAGCTACCCGACGAGGGCCTTGCCCGAGGCCATTGCTTCTTCAGCCCGGGATCTAAAGGCATCCCGATCGCTGACGGCGCGGGTAAGCTCCTCCTCTAGCTCCTTGATCCATGCCGCCAAGGGGCGAGCTGTGTCTGGGTTGTGGCCGCCTCGACCTTCGCATCGACACAGCGAAGGCGGAGGTCCTCCACCTCTGTGCTTCGTGCCGATAGAAGCTCGTTAGCATCGGCAAGAAGGCCCCTCTGCTGCTGAAGCTGGTCCCAGACTCCCCTCTCCTGTCGGAGGAAGACCGACTTCCCGAGGGACCGGGTCTCGAGCTCCTGAGGAGGTAGAGCAGAGGTCGTCGATTGCGACAAAACCAAGAAAAGAACAACGTCACGCGAGAAAGGAAAACATGAACCTGGGTGACTCCGGGCAGTTCGTCGGCCACCACAGACAGCGCCGTCCGTAGCGACCGCTCCGCCAGCTCATGGTACTACTCGAAGGTACTCTAGCGTCCGCCCTCGACTATGTCCTCAAGGGCGAATAGAGGCTGCCCCTCAGGGTCGTCCTGGCTCCGCCATAGTACCCGTGGGTGATCCCACCCGCGGGGCTCGGGTCGCACCCGCATGAGGGCCGAGCTTCCCTCATCCAAGAGCGGCGCTGGCTGCTCCACGGCATCGGTCTCCTTGGCATCGACCACCTCTCATGCCCAGGAAGTATCATCGGAGGAGATCGGATAGACCTTCGTCTCCTGGGCGCTCTCCCGCAACAACGGCAGGCCCTGAGCCAAGGGCACGGCTGAGGCCTCCGCCACCTGCACCTCCTGCACAGACGGCCTCGCCGCCATCACGACGGCCATGGTGACCTCAGGGGCTCCGGCCTCTGCAATCACAGCCTTGGCGGTCTCGGGGGCTTCGGCCTTCGCCATTGTGGCCTCGGCAGACATAGAAACGCCGACCACGGACACTGCGGTCTCGGCGGTCGTGGGCGCCGGGGCCTCCATCACCTCAGCCTCGGAGGCCCCGGGAGCCTCGGCAACAAAGGGCACGACGGCCCCATCTGACCGTGTAGGGGCCGCCTCGGCAACCCCTCCTTGGGCGGCCGGTTCCTTTGGGTCGACCCTCGCCGACGCCGCACCACGTTGGATGGCGGCTTGTGCCTCCGCCACCCAGTGGGCGGAGGAGCCGGGGCTCGCCTTAAGCGCCTTGAGGGGCGCCAAGGGGAGGTCGTCCGCAGGCCGCTTCTGACTAAAGAAAATTAACCTACAGGGTCAGCGCGAGACTAAAAAAGCGAACGAAAGACACTACGACCCTGCCAAAAATACACTTACTTAGAACGGGGCGGCCCCCGCTTCGCCACAGCAAACCTCATCCGCAACGGCGGAGGCGGCGACAGTGGTGTCGCATCCGTATCCATCGGCGCCGGTCGGTCCTCAGTGGACCCCGGTGCCCCTTTGGTCCTCTACGGGGGCGGTGGCGTCGCCTCCACCGCCACCTGCTCTACCACGGCCGCCGAGCCTACCGGGCCAATGGCGCGCTTGCCTAACGCCCACGCCTTGGGCGTGTCGGCCTCGGCCCCGGAGCGGGCAACCGCCGGTCCTGAGTCCGCTTCTCCTCCCCTCCCCGGGGGTGCCGAGCTACTTGCCGACGCCCCGGGTGCCACCTCCATGATGTTAGGAAGGTGGTCTAGGGGGCCTCGCCCTCCCTCCCCCTTATCGTTCCCGTCCGAGGCCTCCGTCGATAACGACGTCGATGGGGATTCCTCCAACAGGAGACCATCCTTCCGTTGCTGACGGTGGCGCTTATCCAATTCCTCACACGCGAGGATGTGCTTCGTGCGCTTCGCCGCCTTAGCATCCTTTTGCTTCTTCTGCGCATCGGCGTGTGCGAGATTGATCGCCCGCCGCCCCGCATCCTCGGGAACGGGTGGCGGAGAGGAGCGCACGTCCCTCATCCCCTGAAGGAACGACAAACGCGCATAAGGAAACAAGGGATAAGGAGAGATTGAGGAGGCTCAGAGGCTACAGCAGCACTCGACTTACCAGCGAAAAGAACCCCCACGACGGTCACATCGCGAAGGGGGTCAAGTTGCCACCCCTCAACTTCGCATCTACCGTCTCCCCTACCCGATGGAGAATTTCCTCGTCAGAGAGGGCGGAGGAGGACATTCGGGTGCCCTCAATGGGCTCACCCGGCTTCATCTTGAACAGCCGCCGCCACCGAGCCATCAGCGGCAGCACGCTCCGGTGGTGGAAGGCGGCCACGACCATAGCTACGGTGAGGCCATGGCCCCGTAGCCTCACCAGCCCCTCTAGGAGCGGCTCCAGCTTGGGCTGGTCGACCTTCGGGACACCCCACTTCCATTTCTCTGGGCAACTCCCCACAATCCACCCAGTGTAGGGGGGAAGTCCTCTGTCGTCGTTGCGGAGGTAAAACCAACTCGTGTACCACCGGCGGTTGGAGGACGTGAGTTGGGCTAGGATGTAGAGGTGCAGGCGGTCCTGACGCACTTGGAGAGTGCTGCCTCCAGCCCTCGATGCCTTCCTCTTGCCTGACGTGCCCGTCGGCTTGGTAGTGTGCCCCGCCCGGAACAGGTGGAGCCACAACTCCCAATTGGGAGCGATCCCTAAATACCCCTCGTAGACGGCAACAAAGATAGCCGCTTGAGCGATGGAGTTGGGATTAAAATTGTGGAGCTCCACGCCGTAGTAGTGCGGGAGCGCCCGCATGAACCGATCCACCGGGACACCGAGGCCACGCTCGTGGAAGGAGACAAAGCTCACGACGTAGCCGTCGTGGGGCCTCAGCTCTGGCTCGCCGTATGGAGCAATCCACTCCGGCCTACTAGGGTCTGTCACCGGGTGGAGGAGTCCACCGTCGACAAGCGATTGGAGCATCTCCTCGGTGATGTCCGACGGATCCCAAGGGTCCGCCTCAACAACGACGACGTTGCCGGCCATGGGTGCGATAGAGGAATCGGGTGCAGCGGTGAGTCTTTCTCTCTCCCTCCCACGCTCTCGCTTTTTTCTCGCTTTCTACCCAGGCTCGCTCTTCTCTCCTCTTCTTCCCGGCACTCGCTGCTCTGGCGACGGCTCGGCGAAGGCGGTGCTAATGTAGGCAAGGTAAGACGAGGAGGGGCGAGGCTCCTCGGGTATTTATGCAGGGAGGAGGCGAAATGAACAGGCGATGAAATTGGGGAGGTTTTCCCCTGTCCGGCGCGGTTAACCATGAGCCAATTTCATCGGCCCACGCGCCCATGTTTCCCGCATTAAATGCGAGGACAGTTACGTCCCGTCCATCACGTCACGCTCGGCCACTATGGCAGTAGGCGTCATTTCGCCTCCCCATGAAACCGCCTCAAAAGGCGCGCCACCCGTTGCCGAGCCAATGGGGAAGATATTCCCCGCGGCCTGTTCCTTTCATAGGAAGGAACCGGGCTCTGAGCCTATTACGATCCAGGGGTTTGAAGGCTGGACCCCAAAAGGTTTCGACAGCCGCCCTAGGATAACAGAGTCAGGGGCGACTGCGGGCAAGCCTATATGGGGCCGAGGCCCAAGCGAGCAAAATGCTTGGGATGCCCAAAGTCATGTCCGAGACCGGTAGGAAAGTATCCGAATGGGATCCCACCGTAGGGAGGCACCGAGCCACTGAGGCCCAACGAACGGCCTCGACACCCACTAGAGAAATCCTCTGGTACTCTTGGAGTGTGTCTCTAGACCGCTAGCCGTCCCCTAACGAATGGGGTTCGGGCCTCCACTCGGACTACCCGATAACAACTCACCGGAAGTGCCACCGCTCGTGCCCATCGAGGGTAGCGAGGCACATTCCACCCCTCCTTCTGAGTGAAAAGGAAGCGCGAGGGTCGCATAAAAAGTCAGGGGAACTCCCGACGGCCTTCTCGCCCTATGCAGAGGCTAGGGGGCTCCTCCTGCAAATATACCGAGACCCCACGACCTAGGCTCGCGCCCAAAGGGGCCTCGACAAACAAACCCTCACACGCGAGGGGCGTATAAAAAGTCAGGAGAACTCCTGACGGCCCTCTCACGCAGAGGCTAGGGGCTTTTCCTGTAACCTTGCCGAGACCAGAATGGGCTCGGCAAACTAACCCTCCGTGCGAACGAAAAGGATATGTGAAGATCAGATGAAAGGGCCAGAACACCCAAGACGAAGGCAAACAGTCCAAAACCACGCTAGAGGTTTCGCTACAAACTCGATAAAGGGCACCGAGCCCGTTATGGTCCAGGGGTTCGAAGGCTGGGCCTCCAAAAGGTTTCGACAGCCGCCCTAGGGCAACAGAGTTAGGGACGACATCGACACGAGCCTACGAATGGCCCAGGCCCAAGCGAACGGTCGCTCAGGGCATCCTAAGTCGTGTCCGAGACCGGCGAGGAAGTATCTGAATGGGATCCCACTGTAGGGAGGCACCGAGCCACCGAGGCCCACAAACAGCCTCGGCACCCACTAGAGAAACCCCCTGGTACTCTTGGAGTGCGTCTCTGGACCACTAGCCGTTCCCCAGCGAATGGGGCTCGGGCCTCCACTCGGACTACCCGCTAACAGCTCACCAGAAGTGTCCATGCTCGTGCCCATCGAGGGTAGCTTGGCACATTCCACCTCTCCTTCCGAGCGAAAGGAAGCGTGAGGATCATACCCAAAGTTAGGAGACCCCTAACAAACCTCTTGCTCCGTGCGGAGGCTAGAGGGCTTTTTCCTGCAGCCTCGCCGAGACCCCTGCAACCCAAACTTGCGCTTGGGGGCTCGGCAAATACAATAAGAACTGCTCGCTCAGACGCAAAAATGAAGAAAGCCCTTGGAGGAGTAACTCCACTCCTCCAGGGGCTCGGGGGCTACACCCGGTGGGTGCGCTCGCGCGCACCCTCCAGAACCTCAAAAAACAAACCCCAATTCCTACGGGGCAGGTATAAAACAAGCTTCGGCAAGCCCTCAGGGGGAGTGCACGCACTCCCCCCGAGGCTCGGGGGCTACTATCGGGTACCTTAGAATGGGGTACCCCAAGCGAACATCGAAAGGGTCGCTAAAGTCCCCTCTAATAAATAAAAACTAGAAGGCGAGTCATGGGCCCCTCACGAGCCACAACCGAGCCCACTGGGTCCTTTTCCTCCTCGCCTCAAGCCCTGAGCGGGAGGTCTCGGCATCCTGACGCAAACTCCGCTTCGCCCGAGGCTCTCTAGAGAAGGCCTCGGCAGGGAACGTCGTCTCCGCCTCGCCCGAGGCCCTCCACAGAAGGCCTCGGCAGGAAGTGCATTCTCCGTATCACGCGAGGCCTCGGCAAGGAGCCTGATCTCCGTCTCATGTGAGGCCTCATTCTCCGTACCGCTCGAGGCCGGCTCGTCCATAGCCCGTCGCCCCCGCCTCGGTCGACCCCCCCGACAGTGCGTCATGTCTCATTAATACTTTCAACTACTCCCACAATCTCAGCCGGACAGTAGCTCAACGCCACAGAATGGCCGACGCGACCCGAGGTCGCATCAGCACCATACCGGCTGGGACAGGGCACGGCGGGGATTACCGGCCACTGTGTCATAACACTGTGTCCACGATCAGCGCCATATTGGCTGGGACAGGATACGACGGGGATTACCGGCCACTGTGCCCTAATGCTGTACCCACGATCAACCGCTCGCACAAGGCCTCGGCACTATACACCAGGGCCTCGGCAACCTTGGGGTTCGTGCCCGCCGAGACCCCCCCACCGCAGTGCAAGCCTCGGCACCGACCAAGTCTCGGCCTCGCGCATAGTCTGTACACAGTGGTTTACACGTTCGTTGCCATGTCCGCTCCAAGGCATTCTCGGGGCTCCCACGACGCACAGGATCTGATGGGACAACCACGCCACCCCAGTACTCCAAGGACGGACCACTCCTACGACCACGCCGCCACAGGAACAGGCCACAGGGCTCGGATGTGCCACCCCTATTGGCACGACGCCGCATAGTAATACATGTACGGTCCTTGTCCTCCCTTCAACTATAAAAGGAGAGGACTTGGGCCACTTAGAGGGAGAGGACACTTGGTAACACACACGCACACATTCCAGCTGCTTGAGAGCAACGTCTCAGATGGTGAAAGGTCCTTGTTTGGTTTTGGTAATTGAGTGACAACTTAGGTGGACTAATTGTGTTTATGTGAGATACATAGGTGATTAGTCCACAGGTACATGTGTGTGAGCAACATATGCCATGAAGGTGAAAATGGCTTGGAGATGTTGCAAAGCTCACACATGTGATGATGAAGGAGCTTAAACGCACATAAGACATGACATTGAGTCATGTGATCAAGGTGGAGAAGATCAAGACAAGACTTGGCTTGATGGACTGGTTGCAAGAGTGAAGGGCAAGTCGAAGGCTTTGGAGTGATGAACCACGTGGCGGTGAAGCTTGAGCAAGACTTGGCGCCGATGGACGATGGCAACGGTGAAGAGCAAGTAAAGTCAAGATCGATGAACCAATATGATCATGTGATGATATGAAGTGGATCATATCATTATTGATCGTGTTGGTGCATGTGTTGCATCGACATTGAAGGAGATGGAATGGAATGCGCAAGGCAAAGGTATAACCTAGGGCATTTCATTTCACCGGTCATAGGTGTGTAGAGAAGTTTATGACCGGGTTTAGGATAGATGGCCGTACTATCAAGAGGGGCAAACTTGTTTGCATATCGGTCATCTAGTGCCACTCGAGTGATCTAACTTTGCATTGTCGCTAGGATCGAGTGGCGTGGCAAGTTGAGTGGCTAACATCCTTTGGGAAATGATTGTGAAAATGCTAACACACATACATATGGTGGTGTACACTTGGTGGTGTTGGCACATTTACAAAGGAGGTGGTGTTTGTAGGGGTGAGATGGGTTTGGGTCCCTCTCTCCCTCCCGATGAGCTTGCGAGGCGGGATTCGGCGCTTTCGAGAAAATGGAATGTCTATTTTCTATTGCGCCGGATGCAAATTCTTGGTGGTTAGCACATTGGTGCAAGGGTGAAGAAGTTAGAAGTGAAAACGAGTTGGTCGCGAAGATGCCAGCGTCGGTCAACTGACCGGACGCTAGATCTGAATGCATCGGACGCTGGAAGGTTGCGTCCGGTCAGGCTGACGTACGGTGACGCAGTAACTGGAGTGTGACCGGACGCTGGCTGTGTCCGATCGCGTTCGACCGGACGCGTCCGGTCATGCTCAGGAGCTTACTGGAAACGACCGGACACTGGGGGTTCAGCGTCCGGTCAGTTGAGTACTGCTGCGTCCGGTCAAGTCAAATGACCGTTGGAATCGGGACACGTGGTCGTCTGCGAGCGACCGGACGCTAAGGTCCAGCGTCTGGTCAACTCGACCGGAGCGTCCGGTCGGCCCGACCGTTGTCCAGTGAAGGAGTAACGGCTAGTTTAGCCCCTAGGGCTATAAATAGAAGTGGCCTTCGGCCATGGCTAGAGTGGAGCACCTCAAGGGACTTAGTGTCCATGCTTGTGAGTGCTTGAGAGCCCTCCATCACACATATACTTGATAGTGATCATTCGATTGTGTGAGTGAGCGATTCTAGTGCGATTGCATCGTGAGGTTGCATCAAGTGGCACTAGGTGATCGAGTTGCAAGCCGGGGGTGCTTGTTACTCTTGGAGGTTGCCACCTCCTAGACGGCTTGGTGGTGGTCTCCGTCGAAGCGCGCAAGAAGCTTGTGCGGCGCTCCGGAGAAGTGCTTGTGAGGGGCATTGTGCTCGCCCCGCGGGAGCCGCGAAGAGCAACTCTAGTAAAGCGTGTCATTGAGCTACCCTCACTCAAGGGGTAGGTTCTTGCGGCGCCCGACGTGCGGGCTTAGCGGGTGATGCTAATTAGCCGCCGAACCACCAAGTGAGCGGTCGACACAACGGGGACTAGCGTGTTGGCAAACACGTGAACCTCGGGAGAAAAATCATCGTGTCAACCTTGTTCTTCCCGTTGGTTTGCATCCCCATTACACAAGCTTGCAATTACTTTTATCCATATTAAGCTTGTGTAGTTGTTCTTGTAATTAGATAGCTTGCGTAGCTTGCTAATTACCTTCTTGCTTGTGTAGCATAGAAGTAGCTCCCTTACGTGGCTAATTTGGTTTTAGTAACCTTGTTAGTCACATTGCTTAGTTTGTGTAGCTAAGTATTTACGCTCTCTAATTAGGCATTGGTTGCCTTGTTATTGAGCATTGCTAGTGAGCTTAGTTAGCTTTGTGCTTTTGCTTACTAGCATGTGTAGGAGCTCCCTTGTTGCTTAAAGTACTAGTGGCATAGGTTTGTGTAACCTTGCTCCTAGAATTATTTATGAGAGCTCTAGCTAACCCGGCACCTTTTGTTGCATAATTGTTATCTTTGCAAGGTGCTAGCGAACATATATAGTGGGGTATAGTCTTGGCTAGACCGATAGTTTTAATTCCGTATTTGTATCGGTTAGCCGACGCGTTTAAGTTTTAGAAAAGACTATTCACCCCCTCTAGTCGCCATCTCGACCCTTCAGACGGCCCACACGACACTCTGCTGAGACCTGGGACTAGTTCCTTCTCCCCCTTAGCTTGTAACCCCCTACTACGAGCACTTCGGTGCAAGAAATACAAGTTCGATCTCTCAGACTGGACGTAGGGCACCGATTGCCCGAACCAGTATAAATCTTGTGTCTCTTTGCACCACCATCCGGAATCGGGAGCACGCAGAACAAATTCACTGGTTGGTTGAGGACCCCCCCCCGGTCCGAAACACCGACAAGGGGGTTATGTAGACCACCTCCCATAGTTGAGGGGGTGGAGTAGACTTTTTCCTTTAATAATATAGGAGTATTTGTTCTATTTGAGATGGTATATAATTTTGTGGGCATCATATACCCTGATGAATGCCATGTTATAGCGTTTTGGATTTATTTTTTTATTGTGGAAAATTTTATTTGAACCAGTTGTAATCATTAGTTGTAATCCTAGTTGTCATCATTTAACTCGCAACTAGTTGTAATCATTAGGGTCTGAGGACGATGTGCCAAAAACATGGGTGCCTTCACGGCAGCCAAAAAAAGTTAGATGTACTTCTGTCAAACTTATGTTGACGACTATCTTGTCTCTTATATATTCAAATTCAAAATAATCATGTGTAGATTTATCCTAGAGAGTAACGGCGTAGCCTTATTTATCTTTGGTTTCATAAATGTACACAAGTACTCCCTCCGTTCCAAATTATAAGTCGCTTTAATTTTTTTTATACATCTAATTTGCTTATATCTAGATACATAGCAAATTGTATGTACCAAAAAATTAAAATGACTTATAATTTAGAACGGATGGAGTAGTGAAGATTACATTTTGAACCTTTAAAACAATAGCTTTTCTACTGGATTTAATATTTGTTTTTTTTTACAAAAAATGAGTTTGTGTTGTGCGTTGTTTTCTACTGCTTTATTTCTATCGGTGTACCGACAGAGAAATTAATTTTCCAAATTTTCTATTGGTAATTGTTATTTTCTTGTTGGTTTCCCACTGCGAGGACAATTCGAGCCTAAAGTAGTGACGGGAAAAGGTACAAAAATGTATACAGGGGCTAGCCCCCCGCCCCCCCCCCCCCCCCCCCCCCCCCCCCACCCCACCCCACACACACACACACACACACACACACACACACACACCATGCCGTAGATGCGGCCGCGCCGCAAGTGCTGCGGACGGTTCGTTCGCCATACATTTAGCAAGCCCGTGGCGGAAAAAAAATGAACTGACTATGCGTGGCCAGCGGCTGGCGATGCCAAACCTTTGGGCTTCAGCAGCTAACCAAACAAGCGATGCAGACGTGGCGCGAAACTTGTGGTGCGATGCGGCGACTTCTGGTTGCGAACCAAACTGCCCTAAAACCAAATATGTATAACAAGATGGTGTAACAGTCTACGACACTTTTTAAGTCCGAGATGCAAAAAGAAAAGAATTAATCACTGGCCAAGTAAAACACCCCCCCCCCCCCACGCCACCAGCATGTGACTATAATATAAAACTGAATAACATGACAATATATAAAGATGCATTTTCAGAACTTTGTAAAGCTAGACTACGTGCTAGACCACTCTACGTACCCCAAGAGAGCTGCAAATATACACATGGCAGTGCCACAAAGGAAGAAAGATGCAGCTGCGAAGAAAACGTTATTAGGGCTTACAACTAGCTAGGGATTCAATTTTGGTGGAGTGTAGAACTGTAGATGCAGCCTTCACTCCTTCAGTGACTTCTCGCGTTGATGGAATGGAAGCGGCTTAGACTTCGTTTGTTGATTTTACTCTGGCAGCCAACAGTGTTTTTCTCTCACAATAAACCAGCACAAGCCAGATTTACCAGTCCAGAAACCAACCAGCGAACATGCCGTATGTGTCTAACCCGAAAAGAAATGCTAGCTAGCTATAGCTTGTCCTGCAGCCTTAGCTTGAGCTACTTGACGATGGATACAGTGAGGAGAATGGTGTTTATAGACGAACCGAGCTAGAGAGGTCACCTCGAAATCATTATATGCCTACCGGCGTTTTACTCTAAAATCTAGTTCGGCGTGTATATCAATTTATTAGGTGCGGCCAACAGTGATGGGCACACATGTGCCACGTGCACAGAGGACTCCTAAGGCGTGTTTGGGACCGTGGTTACCCACCGCACGGTGCGGTACACGTACCGTGACCCTCGCACCGCGATGCCGAAAACGCAAGTGTAAGTTCATTTCTGCGGTTTCGATAATGTGTGCTGGGAAAAAATCATCGCACCGTAGGAGTGTTTGGCGCGACTCTCAGATTGTTTTCACCGCCGCAAGGAACACGGTCCCAAACACGCCCATAATATAACCTCAGCACTGTTCAGTACTCCTCGCTTTACTACATCCAAACAGTGTTCATTTTTCATTCACGGTTTTTCACTGTTTGAACATTGTTGGATTCAACGCTTACGTGGATATAGATGAGACCCAAATGTCAGCGACAAGGCTCAACTTTAGAAAAATCATATATTTTTCACATCATCTTGAATGAAAATGGTTTTTATATACAAATTGTATCTCTCGACGAGATCTATAACTTTATAGTTTTGACTTTTATTATTTGAGATCGTTAAGATGGAAAAAAAAGTTACAGCAGCATAATAATAGCGTACTAAGAAAAATAATATCTTTCTCGTATGGTGTCGGATAAAGATACTTTGTATATGAAATTTGTAGCTCTCAATAAGATCTACAAATTTATAGTTTTGAATTTTATCATTTGAGGTTGTTAAGATATTTAAAAATTTAAAGTTTCAGCACCATATTAATCACATACTAGGGATTGTTACTTTAGAAAAATCATATCATTCTTATATGGCGTTGGATATTTTTTATATAAAAGTTATAACACTTGATGAGACCTACAACTTTATAGCCTTTGAGTCCTTTTATTTGAAGTTGTTTAGACTTTTATTTGACAACTTCATATAAAATTTTGAACAATATTTTTAAATAAAAAAACTTAAAATTAGAAAGTTATAGATCTCGGTGAGGGCTACAACTTTTATATAAAAACTATCTTTATCCAACACCGTATAAAAAAGATACGATTTTCTAGTATGACAAACTCTGGTACACGATTAATATGTTCTTAAAACTTTATATTATTTTTCTGATGGCCTCAAATGACAAAATTTGAACATATGAATTTGTAGCATATAAGAAAGATATATTTTTTTAAGGTGACAGGCTTGGTACGCGATAATATACTGTCGAAACTTTATTACTACTTTTACATAAAAAGTATCTTTATCTGACACTATATAAGAAGGATATTATTTTCCTAAGATGACAAGCCCTAGTACGATGATTAATATGCTCCTGATTTTTTTTTATTTTTTTAAAATATCTTAACAACCTCGTAATGATAAAACTTAAAACTATGAATTTGTAGATTTCATTGAGGGCTATAATTTTCATATACAAAGTATCTTTAACTAACACCATACGAGAAAAATATGATTTTTTAAGGTGACAAGCTTGGTACATGATTAATATACTGCTGAAACTTTATTGTATTTTTTTACCATCTTAACAATCTCAAATAAAAAAAACTCAAAACTATAAAATTGTAGATATCATCGAGGGCTATAGTTTTTGTATAAAAATCATCTGCATCCGAGCTCTTATGAAATATCATCTACAGTTTTTATAGATATGATTTTTTTTAAAGATTGAGCCTTCCGCTGACATGTTGGTCCTGTCATATCCATACAAGCGTTTAATCGACGCGTCACGTCAGCTGCCAGGTCTGGTAAATGCCTGTTTATACTTGGATGAGATTCGAACCAACTTCAGGGACCAAAAATTTATTTTGAAACTTTAAGGATCTAGATGACAATTTTAGGTATGAATTTCACACTAAAAATAGCGACCTGGCTAGGCTAAGGTGTTAAAAAAAGAATTTCATAGAAAATAGTTTAATTTCAAAAAGAAATCAAAAGATTTTCCATGTTCTCTTGGCTCCATGGATTATTATGTCCTAAATCCAAAAGCCAAATCCTTGTAGGGGCAGCTGCACTTTATTGGGCTTTATGGTTGAATATAAATGATATGATCTTTAACAAGGCTATATCTGACACTTATATACATGTAATTTTTAGGGCGACCTACTGGATCAAAGAGTGGTCCATGCTACATAGAGAGGAAGACCAACCACTATTCAAGACGGGCTGCAGAAGCTGAGAGAGTTTCATCGTGGCGGTCTTTCCGAAGTTTGGATGGAGATTTAATAATCATATTGCGGACTAGTTTCATTCGTTTATTGTGCTCACTAGCTGGCCTTTGGTTGTTTTTTGTTTCTTCTTGCAAGCCTTATGGCTTTCTTTTGTATTCTCAACTCTCGACTGTGTACCATCAGTGGATGGTAGAGGCTAGAACTTTGTTCCCTTATCTAAAAAAGATCTTCCATATTCCAAACAGAGGCTTATGGTCGAGCGTCAAGTTTGGCCTAGATCGAGGGCTCTTGTTGTCACCGATGAGCTTAAGGGAGGGTTGACACGGTGGTAGGCTAGCCCAGTGGTGGTTGCACGCGAAAGATAGCGAGTGGTGAATCGAAAACTATTGGGGACTCGACCTAACAGAATACAGTCCTGAGAGACCTAACAAATTCATCTTTGTTTCGCCAAATATATCGTCTTCATTTCGCCAAATGAATCGTCTTCGTTTTGACAAATGAATGAAGCTTCGTCGAACAAATCAACCTTTGGCGAATGAATCAAGCTTCGCCGAATGAATCAACCATTCAGCAAATGAATCAAGCTTCATTAAATGAATCGATTTGCAACCAACCAATCAGCTTCAAGGAAGGGAATGCACAACGAGGTATGTTGCTCACTAGATTACAGACCGGCTCTAGCTATACCAAAACAAAGGGCATAATGACCAAATTGCCCTTAGAAAAATGTTATATGCGTTGAGCATAAAGGGGTAAAAAGGAAAGAATAACTTATATAGACAAAGACTCTCCCCCTGTAAATGACTCCTAACATGTATTGTACCGGACACAAAATAAATACACAATCTATGTAATAACAATATTAAAGAGCCAAAATTTCAACCATTTTTTTTCTATCACTCGAGCAACTCCAACAGAAAAGCTATTTGTGTTGTGCAATCTATATTTAAGTATTCTAAGAAGAAAAGAGACTCCAACAACTATTGTATCTGGCTTTTCAAAATAGCATGTCATCTATCCCGGACTTCTCACATGCTAAATATAGCTTGCATGTACCGCTGTCCATATGTCTTGTCTTACTAGAAAGGCGGCTGGAGTTTTTTGTTTTTTTGCCAGGTTTTCTATTTTAGAGGTTGGCTAAATCATTGGTTTAGCCATCTATTTTTACCTACTCTGTTGGAGTTGCTCTACTGAATATACAGAGTTTCTTCAGTCCTGACTTATATAACATAGGCTCATGCGAGTTAGAACATCTCGCATGTAGCGTAATGCAGAGTTCGATTCCAAGACGTGTGGGTCATGTATGTGACCTGAACTCATAAGCTACGTGTAACACTCCGTATCCAAAAACTGCTTATATGGCCTAGCTCCGCACGTGGAATCGGCCTACATACGCGTAGCACCCTTCTTACACTTTCGCCCTCGCTTCGTGTAAAAGGGTTAACTCGGAGGTGCTACGTTTGAAACGACAAGGCTTATAAGCAAGCTGGCCCTCACCATCCTAAATTTCCAATGTAGTACTAAACCCACTAACAATAACTCCACATGTGTCACTTAGTACATGGATCAACTTCATAGCTACTACAGGTTACTAATGGACTGGGTGTTACACTAGGGTCATTCAAGAAAGAACAGCTCACGTCAAAATAAGAGCTATAAAATTTCTGTCAATAAAATTTTGATCCAGCTAGCCCAATCACGGACGGACTCGGTCACCCACCGCTCCATTTTGGTCCCAACGAAACCGTCTGATTTTTCCGTGCAAAACTGTTCCCGTCAGTGTCCTTTCTCCGTGTTGAGCACTTCGGTTTCGTGACCTTTGTTCCATTTTTCTTTTTTTTTTTCTCTTCTGTTTTGCTTATAAACAGAAATAATAAGTAGTATTATGGGTCTTTAAATCTTTGACCCTTCTCTAATAAAAATAATGTTTCCATCTTAAGTTATATATTCATGTAATTTTGATTATAGGAATAAAATTTGTCAGCATTAAAGCCTGCATCTGTCTATGGTCCAATTAATCAAACCTAGACTAAAATCTTAAACAATTTTTCATCTAATCTAATTAGAATAAATATATGTCGATGTTGTATGCATATATCAATGAACCTTTGACGAGTGAAAATTGAGAGAGATCATTGGCATAATCATCGATGGACAGACCAATCATTGACATGATGACAACTAAGGGCATGTTTGATTTCTCTTGGTGGCTTGTCTGACTGGCATGGAGCATGAGAACCTTGCCCAGCCGGGAGGGCCAATTTGGCTCTCTTAGGCTAGCGTGACAAAGCTGCCTGCGTAGACACCAAGGTAGCTAGGCAACATATTCAAACAACCAACTACGTTTCACATCCTTGCTCAACAAGGTGACACAATGTTTGCCAAAATGTGTGAAACAATGTAATCAACAAAACTTTTGCCTAAAGGCACTGATCAAGCAATAATATATTCAGGTGGGGATCCTCCCCCTTGACCTTAAAAAAACAAGGTGAGACAATACTTGGCGAAGGAATCAAGCAACCCCTGACCTAGTGACCCTTTGCCATCTTACTTGCCAACACATGGATAGTTTGAAAATAATGAAGTTATGATATATTTACGAGTAAATATTTATGTACCTTACAACGTAAAAACGATCAACACTATATTTTAATTCGATACAAACTTAAGAGGATATTATCATGATATTATCATTCCATTGTTAACTTATATTATGAATGTCATGGCCATCATAAAATGAATTATAGGTTTTAAAATTATAGAAAGGGTAAATGAATAGATATGTACTAGTATTCATGTTGTCATTTCGCATTAATGTTTGATAGTTTTTTTTCTTCCATGACAACATATGGCATATATGCCGGTATATATAATATCAAAGAGCGAAGCGAATCTTTCGTTCGTCTTTTTTATTTCCCACGATGCCCTTGCGCCTCTCATTATCTCTTCTGAGATATAGACTTATAACACGTGTTCACACAAATTAGAACTACCCGTGTTTATACATCCAATGACAGTATGGAGTCTGATTCTAATAAAAATTAGAATGCGAAGTTACATAAATCTCGGAGCCACAAGTCTTCAGGTGACGAAGTAAAAAGGTGTACGCTCCATGCAACGCACAACACGTTTGCTAGTAGAATTAATTTCTCATTGTGATGCTTGAGTGATAATTCACCCAACATCTGGCACCCACTGTCTGCAGAAAGCGCCAACGGGATCATTAAGTTTGGCCTAGACCTAGGGCTCTTGTGTTGTCACCGATGAGCTTAAGAGCGTCCTTAACGGTAGTTTACAAATAGCTAGCTAGATGGGGCTTAGAAATAATAAAAAAGGAACACTGCAATAGACAGTTATGTGAGCTATGGGAGAGTTGTTTCTAGAAGATTGTGCTAAACTAGCTATTTGACAGTCACTGGCTATTTATTCTCTATTTGATAGCTAATAGAATTTTTCCTAGACTATCTATTGGAGAATCATTGGGGACGCTCTAACGGAGGGCTGACACGGTGGTAGGCTAGCCTAGTGGTGGTTGCAGGTGTAAGATAACGAGTGGTGAATCGAAAACCTAGTCTAAACGGAGTTGGGGCAAATAAATTTCATACTACTAATCATCTACTACCCACGTCAAGCACACATGAATGGGATGGAAAAGTAGCGAAAGTTTAATAGGGACCATACACGTGTTGAGCACATAGGCAAGGTGCGATACAAAGGTGAAAAATACGAATAGACATGGAAAAGTATGCAAAGCAACTCACAACTCAAGTCTATCACAAGCAGATAAAAATATAAAAGTATCTATATGGATATTATATTAGAATATGAACATATATGAGAGTGTCAATTGAACACATGTAAAACACACATGGAGGTGCAATGGAATATTAATGATGGAAAAGTATACAAAGTAATTCATCCGGCCCCTTGCACATCCTCCATTCCTCCCGCTTTCTCCTCCTTTGCCTACCTCAAAAGGACCAAAGCACATGACCAAAGGAGGGATGACGATGAGTGATTGCCAATAAAATTGTGCTTAGGCCAATTCTTCTTTATTGGCTCCCATTCAACACCCCTATGGGATGACGAGGGCGTCAGTGTGATGCATGAGCTCAATGCTATCAAGGAGTACCATGAGGTGGAGCAGGAGGCCGGAGGTGTTGTGTTGCTTGTTGCATGGTGAGACAGCTTAGAAAGAGTAGGAAGAGAGAGATAACAAATTCGCCTACGTGTAAACATGTGTATTTAGGCCAATGTGATGGAATACGGTATCAAAACTAGCTACCTGACAAAACCATTCGGGGTCATTTATTTGAATACTTTTAGATGATCTAAGGAATATAACGTCGGGTTCTACAATTTAGGGGTTATGTGGTCACCCTTTTATACGTTAGGGGATTATGTAGACTTTTTTACTGTTTGCTAATTCTGACTCGATCACCGCCATGTCAGCACCCATGAATGCCTTCAAAACTGTCTCAAGGAGTTATTTATGTAGTTTTCAATACTTTAAGGGGTTGAATACTTGGTTTTATAGATGAGAGGGAGAAGTAGACAACTACTAATAGTTAGGAGGGTTTAGGTAGACCTTTTTCTTCTTAAAAAAAAGCATATTACATCCAATGACTGTTATTAATAGTGGCGATTGGAGTCTACCAAATTAATGGCCAGATCTTTTTTATTTTTTAAGGGCAGTCCCAATGGTGCATTGATGATGGTTTCTATCCTCATTAAATGACTTGCCACGTAGGCAAAACGCTGATGTGGCAACGTAATTAATGAAGAAAGAGAGCAAAAATCATAGAAATGGTTTCTTCATGAAGAAACCAGGTCTACTCTTGACCCAATGCACTAAGAAACCATGAAATCGCCATTGGGGAGAAACCACCAGTTTCTAGAGAGCTCGTGTCGCACTCCCATTGGAGGAAAAGATAGAGTTGGGAGAGAGAAAGAGAAAATAGTTATTACTCATAGAAACCATGGGTTGGAAAGGAGTACTTTTTTGGTGCGGTATCCTATGCTATAGAAACTACTAGTTTCTTTTATTGGGACTGCCCTAAGAATCTAGAATTTTTTTTGTGAGGATTAACTTGAAGACTCCGTTGAAGTACAAGTAAGGATAAGATAAAAGTGGTGACCCTGTAATAAGTTTTGTCAAGGCAAAATTGCATCACTTTAGAACTACTTTAGACATTGTGCACTGTTACTTCCCTTAATCTTTCCTTCTCCTATGCATCTAGAGGTAACGAGGAAAGGTGGGGCAGGTCGTGGTATATTAAACTCCATTTTTCTCTCTCAGACCATTTTTTAACTGTTTTGCAGTCTGTTACGTTTGTACAATGGATCCAAAGTCCAAACACCTGATTCTCATGTTTATCCTGTACATGTGACGTCGCGCTGCATTTATTGTATTCACAATTGGATCACTATTTGTAATTATGAATGAACCTTCGGTTTGAAGCGTCGTGGGGCTAATTCAATGCCACGTTTTCGAAACCCGATCCAATAGTTCTTTGAGCATTTTAATTCGTTTGGAATGTTGCAGGATGCTGGTAAGGGTCAGGTGGAAATAATTCCTATCGATGGTCTATTTGGAACACAGGATTTTTTTTTTCTTGTTTATATATTTTTTTCTGTAAAATTATACTGATTCTTTTGAAAAACTATGCAAATCCTACTAAATTCTTGTGTTCTAAACGTGGTCTTAGATCACACAGACATACAACTCGCTAGGCGTTTACAATTCGTTGAAATTTCCAATCTCAATCGAACCAGTGAACACATTAAGATACTGCAAATTTGCAAGTACGAATCATCCCACGTGAGAACCATCACAAACACAAGGGTTTGTTGTCCATCGACAAACACGTAGTTCCGTACCCAAAAAAACCACATGGTTAATTAATTAGTTGTTTATCATTCGTTAGGGTCAGTCTCAATCCCTGTCATCTTAATTGAAGTGGTATGGTCCTGTTGTTTCTGGTAGGCAGTAGGAAGCAGACGAAGAAATGTCGAATGATCGACAGGTGGACAGATCGCATACACCAAATCATTTCCCCACTACCATATTGACAGGCATGCATAAGCCGCAATATACCAGAAGTGGGGCTACCAGTGCTGTTATGCTACAAATTGACCACTCCCTCCGTCCACAGAAGAATGCAACGAACTATTTTTTAGATAACTTGGCTTTGACTAATGGTTACTTTTGTTAGAAATTTAGGCATTTTCATTATCAATTTAATCCATAAATACAACATCAATAGATTTGTGATGGCATATATGTGCATGTGTATATCTCTAACGAACGCTACAACATGCAGAGATGACAAACAGATGAATACAGTAAAAGCGCAAAGTACAGTAATCGCAGAGATTAGATTATACCCAGCGGAGGGTCCCATGCTGAGGGCATCGGAGGCTCCATTCGCACTAGTCGACATAGTGCGTTGCTCGAAGTCGCGGACCACAATCGGTGCAGGACGATGTTCGTAGTGCAGTCCCACAAACGGATCACCAGGAAGAAGACGCCTTGCTGTTCCAAAGGCAATCACCGGGAAGAAGACGGGTTCCAAGAGCGATCACCACCAGGAAGAAGGCGTACGTGGACGAGCAGTCGCGGATCGCTCCTCAAAAACCTAATCGCCGCACACCCCATGCAAGGTTCTCAGGCGGGCGAGGGTTCCGGAGACACCTGCTCTCCCACTACTCCGTGCGCACAGAGGTACGGGACGGGGAAGCCAGAGGGCTGCTGAGATGTTGTTTCTCTCAAAGACTCGGATCTGGACTGACGGAGGACTACAGATATATGGCTGCGACGGGAAGGGAGAAAGACAGCGAAGAATCCCAGGAGACAGAGAAGCGGAAGCGGAAAGGACGGTAACTGACGCACTCAATTCGCCCCCACCATCAAAGGGAGTAACTCCCGTGATTATGTGGATTAAGTGGCAAAAGACTGGTCACACCCGCCCTCTCGCCGCCCGCCTCGCCACGCCACGCCACCCCATGGCCTCGGCCCGGCCCGACCCACGGTCAGGTGGACAGCTCGCATACACCAAATCATTTCCCCACTACCATATTGACAGGCATGCATAAGCAGCAATATACCAGAAGTGGGGCTACTAGGGCTGTTATGCTACAAATTAACTACTCCCTCCGTCCATGAGAAAATGCAGCAAACTATATTTTAGGTGACTTGGCTTTGACTTATGGTTACTTTTATACCCTAAATCCTACGGGGGATTAGGAGTAATAAGTAGGCCTATAAAAGGTGTAGCTCGTGGGTGTGGCATGGCCCTCAGGGTTTTATATTACATTTGTTATAAGAATTTCCGCTGTAGTTTTGAGTTGTGAATTAACGTGGGACAGCGTGTGATGTACTCTTAAACTACTATTTTGGTGTTAAGAGAACTTGAGCTATGTATGTTCCAATTTTGACATGATTTTGGATGAAGATTGCATAGATGGCTAGTACGTTTTTGTTATCCAAGGACGGACGGCTTAATTATGTTAAGCCGAGTTGCCATCCTTTTATGAACTCTCAGCTTAGCTAGCTGGGTTAAAAAGAGCGGGTCCTCCAGCAGCTGAGTTTTCAATCCAGATTTTTCATGAGTGATACAAATGTCGGGATTAAGACGCCTCAACCGTATACTTTGATCTGCAGGGGCCACAGACATCAACTTCTCCACAACCACAAGCAGGTTGATATGCATGCTTGACTTATTCAACCCGGAGATTGCCGCTTTCCGCCTGGTCATATTGTTAGGAATTTAGCCATCTTCATTATCAGTTTAATCCAGAAATATAACATCAGCAGATTTATGACAGTATATATGTGCATATGTATATTTCTTATGAACGCTACAGCATGCATAGATGACATACTTATTGCTACAGTAAGAATACAAAATACAGTAATCATAGAGATTAGACTGTACCCAGCGGAGGGTCCCATGCCAAGAGCATCGGAGGCTCCATTCGCATTAGTCGACATAGTGCGTTGCTCAAAGTCGCGGACCACAGTCGATGTAGGAAGATATTCGCAGTGCAGTCCTACGAACGGATCACCAGGAAGAAGAAGAAGAAGAAGAAGACACCTCGATGTTCCAGAGAGAGGACTGATCCAAGATTGATCTCCAGGAAGAAGATGTACGAGCAGTCGCTGATCGCTCCCCAAAAATCTAATCGCTGCTCACCCCATGTAGAATTCTCAGGCGGACGAGGGTTCCGGAGGCACCTGCTCTCCCGCTCCTCCATGCGCGTAGAGGTACGGGACGGAGAAATCAGAAAGCTGCTGAACTGTGTTTCTCTCGGGAGTGGTTACCGAAGAATCTCTCTAGTCTGGACTGACGGAAGACAGGATATATGGCCAGCGGAGGGTAAGAGAAGACGAAGACAGCGTAGAATCTTAGGAGACGAGAAGCGAAAGGGATGGTAACTGATACAATCAGTTGCCTCCACCATCAAAGAGCGAAACTTCCGTGATAATGTGGATTTAACTGGCAAAAGACTGCCCACGCCCGCTCGCTGCCCGCCTCGCCACGCCCACGCCCACGCCCACGGCCTCGGCCCGGCCCAGCCGGCGGCGGCGACGCGCGCACGCGTGGCACGCCTTTATCTTTTTTCCAGCTTCTCAATTTAGATGAATAATTTCCAACCATATAAGCTGAGTCAACGTTCAATCAAAATCCCGTATGGTATTAAATCATGCAACACTTAATGTTACATACCATAGAGTTTTATTTGATTCATTAAATATTATATGGGCCAAGCCCATATTATATCCAACAATCCCCACCAAACTCTAGGGTTTATAACAAAGTAGTCTTAGAACCATATTTCTTTTATATAGCAGTGTTTCGATAGAGACTATTAAGTTGAACATCCATCTAGAACAATAGTTTCACTCAGTCACAACTGAACAATGGACTAAGCCGTTAATTGATAGTTTTGTGTGAAGTGAATGTCACTAAAGTCTTTATTTGATACTAGACAGCAAAAGACATCTCCTCTATTTGAAGCATATAAGTCATACTTCAGTGCCTTTCATGAGTATTTAGAGATCATCGAAATCTCATAGATTATGACCAACAGTCTGACTCAAATAGGTGTGTTCCTCAAAAGATGTTCTGTAGGACAACATCTTTGCTTTAGCAAGCCACTTGGAACACATTAAGGTAAAAACCAACCTGCCTTACACATAGAAAAGATGTGCATTAGAAATGAGTCTTACTAAGGATCTTTCCTCACAATTTACTACTAGCTTATTTCACCATTCTACTTCACGGGATCTCCGATCACATAGAATAAGTTACCACTATAGTAAATTTCAAGTGGGTCTCAAACCCATCTCTCTCGATGCACTTTCTATCACGTTGCGTGATAGACCCTTAGTGAACTAATCTACCAAATTGTTAGACGTGTGAATATAGTCCAACGTTATTACTCCGGAGTTTCTCAATTTCCTAACAGATTTTAGTCGCCTTTTAACATGCCTTGTGGACTTCATGTTATCCTTAAAACTGTTAACCTTCGTAATCACAGTCTGGTTATCACAGTTCATAGAAATAGTCGGTATGGGTTTTTCAACAACCGGTAAATCTATAAGAAGATCACGAAGCCACTCAGCCTCAGATCCAGCAGTGTCTAATGCTATGAGTTCTGCTTCCATTGTAGACTTTGTTAAGATAGTCTGCTTGCAAGACTTCCAGGAAACAGCACCACCTTCAAGCGAAAACGCATATTCACTTGTTGCATAAAGCTCATCAGCATCAGAAATCCAGTTGGCATCACAATAGCCTTCCAGCACTTTCAGATATTCGGTATAACAAATACCATAGCTCATGGTCCCTTTTCGGTAGCGCATCACTCTCTTAAGAGCACGCCAGTGATCATCTCCCGGATTTGACACAAACCGGCTCAGCTTGCACACAGCAAACGAGATGTCAGGCCTTGTTGCACTAGCAAGATACATGAGCGAACCAATGATCTGGGAATATCTCAACTGATCCCTTGCTATTCTTCGATTTTTCCTCAATAGCACACTAGGGTAATAAGATGTAGGAGCAGGTGCACAATCACTAAACCCAAAGCGACCCAGCACCTTTTCCACATAATGAGTTTGTAACAAAGTTACCACGCCATTACCTTCACTTAGAAGATTGATATTAAGAATAACATCAGCCTCTCCCAAATCTTTCATCTCAAAATTTTTAGATAGAAATTCTTTCACCTCCTCGATCACTTTGAGGCTCGATCTAAAGATCAGTATGTCATCAACATATAAGCACAAAATAACTCCATCACCCCCACCATACCGATAGTACACACATTTATCAGCTTCATTCACAACAAAGCCAGCAGATGTTAAAGTTCTGTCGAACTTCTCATGCCATTGCTTAGGAGCTTGTTTTAGGCCGTATAATGACTTTAATAATTTACACACCTTGCCTTCTTGACCATTTGCTACAAACCCATCAGGCTGATCCATATAGATCTCCTCCTCCAACTCTCCGTTTAGGAAAGCTGTCTTAACGTCCATTTGATTAACGATAAGACCATAAGAGGCTGCCAGGGAAAGCAAAATTCGAATTGTAGTCAATCGGGCAACCGGTGAATAAGTATCAAAGAAATCCTCACCCTCCTTTTGAGTATAACCCTTGGCCACAAGCCTTGCCTTGTACCTCTCAATAGTACCATCAGGCCTAAGCTTTTTCTTGAACACCCATTTACATCCTATAGGCTTGCACCCATAGGGACGATCGACAATTTCCCAAGTTTCATTGGACATAACAGAATCCATCTCACTTCGTACTGCTTCCTTCCATAAGTCATCATCAGGAGAGGAATATGCTTCTTCAATGGTCGTTGGTGTGGCATCCATAAGATACACAATATAGTCATCACCAAAAGACTTTGCAGTCCTCTATCTCTTGCTTTTCCTGGTGACTATAGTGTCATCCTCCTCTAGATTTTACACATAGGGTTCCTCAATTTGTTCTATCGGAGTAAAATTTTCATGCTCATGGGAAATTATAAATTCATGACTAGTTATGCTAGGTGCATTTTTCATGGGAAACTCATTCTAAAAAAATGTAGCGTCTCTAGATTCCATGATTGTATCAACAGCCATCTCAGGAACACTAGAGTTTATAATTAAAAATCTATAACCCACAATGTGAATAGTATAACCAAGAAAGACACCATCAACAGTCTTTGGTCCAAGCTTTCGCTTTTGTTTATTGGCACATTCACCTTTGCCAACACAACCCCAAGTTCGCAGGTAAGAGAGATTTAATCTCTTCTTCTCCCATTTCTCAAATGGTGTGATTTCTTTATTCTTTGTGGGCACTCTATTCAGGATATGACACGCTGTCAATATAGCCTCACCCCACCATTCCTTAGATAGTCCCACAGTCTCCAACATGGCATTAACCAAATCAGTTAGAGTACGGTTCTTTCTCTCTGTAATCCCATTGGACTGTGGTGAGTATGGTGGCGTCCTCTCATGAATAATTCCATACACTGCGCAAAACTTAGAAAATTCATCTGAGAAACATTCTCCCCCGCGATCGGACCGCAAACGCTTGATTTTCTTCTCAAGTTGATTTTCTACCTCAGCTTTATAGACCTTAAAATAATGCAACGTTTCATCTTTTGTTTTCAGCAAATACACGTAGCAAAATCTAGTGCAATCATCTATAAAAGTCATGAAGTATCGTCTACCACCTTTAGTCAATTCGCTATTCATTTCGCATAAATCAGAATGAACGAGTTCTAATGGTGCCAAGTTCCTCGCCTCAGCAGCCTTGTGAGGCTTACGCGGTTGCTTTGATTGGACACACACACCTGGCACTTAGAATCTTTGACTAAGTTAAATTTTAGGATTAAATTTAGATTTGCAAGCTGCGTGAGACAGCCAAAATTAATGTGACAAAGTCGTGAATGTCATATATTCGACTCATCCAAAACAATAACATTGTTCACTACTTTATTACACACATCATCAAGCAAAGATAGGCGGAACAAGCCTCCACAATCATAACATTTTTCCAACAAATGTTCCATATTTCGACACAACACATTTATTGGACTCAAGCATAATTTTAAAGCCATCGCGACACATCTGAGAAGCGCTAACAAGATTCTTCTTGATAGAGGGGACATGCTGCACGTTCTTTAATAGCACCGTCTTTCCCGAAGTAAACTTTAGAACGACCGTACCAGCACCAAAAACATGCGCATGCGAACCGTTTCCCATCAGCAAGGCTCCACTTCTGCCGGCCTGATAGGAAATAAACAAAGAAACATCAGCACACACATAAATATTAACACCACTGTCCATCCACCACTCAGATGAAAGATAAACTGAAAGAACAAAGGGTAAAGAATTATCATACCCAGATGTTCCTCCTCCAGTCTCGCTAATAACCACATTTGCTGATTTCTTTTCTTGCTTGTATTTGCGGTCTGGGCACGCACTTGCCCAATGCTCATCACTCCCGTAAACAAAGCATCCTCCACCTTTCTTGTTGTTTTTCTTCTTAAACTGTGCAGTCTGTTTAGGCTTTGCATTGTTGTTTTCTTGCATGTTCTTCTTCTTTTTATTATAAGATGAAAATGAGTTTTTCTTCTGCACCATATTGGCAGCGAAAGACTCAACTCGTTTTCCACGGTTGTCTTTTGCTCTCGCCCTCTCCTCAACATCAAGAGATACAATAAGCTCAGCCATACTAAACTCTTGTCTCTTATGTTTTAGAGAAGTAGCAAAATCTCTCCAAGAAGGTGCCAGCTTAGCGATGATACCGCCAGCCACAAACTTGTCGGGCAACAGACATGGGAAATGTTCTAGTTCCTTCGCTAGCGCCTATATCTCATGAGCCTGTTCGACCACAGAACGGTTTTTAACCATTTTGTAGTCGTACAACTGCTCCATAAGGTACAGCTCACTGCCAGCATCAGAAACCCCAAACTTTGCCTCAAGAGCATCCCATAATTCTTTGCCTGATGTGCAAGATATGTAGTTTTTCTGATACTTGGGATGAAGTGCACTAATCACGATGCCTCGAAACAGGTTATCGGCAGCCAAGAACTTTCGCTCCTCCTCAGGAGTAAACTATTCAGGCTTCTCCTGTGCGGCGTGATAGCAGTTCATCGCAGTCAACCACAATACCATCTTTGCACGCCATATCATAAAATTCTTGCCATCAAAATTATTCGGCTTCAAAGCGGCAGCAAAACCACTGACAGAAAATTGCCTAACATTAAGTTTTTGGATTGTTAGAAATTTAGGCATTTTCATTATCAGTTTAATCCAGAAATATAACATTAGCAGATTTATGACAACATATATGTGCATGTGTATATTTCTTATGAACGTTACAGCATGCATAGATGACATACTTATTGCTACAGCAAGAATCATAGAGATTAGACTGTACCTAGCGGAGGGTCCCATGCCGAGGGCATCGAAGGCTCCATTCGCACTAGTCGACATAGTGCGTTGCTCGAAGTCGCGGACCACAGTCGATGCAGGAAGATGTTCGCAGTGCAGTCCCACGAACGGATCACCAGGAAGAAGAAGAAGAAGAAGAAGAAGACACCTCGATGTTCCAGAGAGAGGACTGATCCAAGATCGATCTCCAGGAAGAAGATGTACGAGCAGTCGCTGATTGCTCCCCAAAAACCTAATCGCCGCTCACCCCGTGCAGAATTCTCAGACGGACGAGGGTTCCGGAGGCACCTGATCTCCCGCTCCTCCGTGCGCGTAGAGGTATGGGACGGGAAAATCAGAAAGCTGCTGAACTGTGTTTCTCTCGGGAGTGGTTACCGAAGAATCTCTCTAGTCTGGACTGACGGAAGACAGGATATATGGCTAGTGGAGGGTAAGAGAAGACGAAGACAGCGTAGAATCCCAGGAGACGGTAACTAATGCAATCAGTTGCCTCCACCATCAAAGAGCGAAACTCCCGTGATAATGTGTATTTAAGTGGCAAAAGACTGCCCACGCCGGTCCGCCACGCCCACGCCCCGGCCGACGGCGGCGGCGCGCGCGTGGCACGCCTTTATCCTTTTTCCAGCTTCTCAATTTAGATGAATAATTTCCAACCATATAAGCTGAGTCAGCATTCAGTCAAAATCTCGCATGATATTAAACCATGCAACACTTAATATTACGTACCATAGAATTTTATTTGATTCATTAAATATTATATGGGTCAAACCCATATTATATCCCACACATATGTCCTCCACGCCGCCCGGTGTGACACCGAAGGATTGTCGTTGGTGATGCAGAGACGCTTGTACGACAGCGCCTTAAATATTTGTTCACTATTTTTTTTTGAAAAAATAATGCTATCGATCTCAACACCTCTGAACTAAAGAGCTACAGCAGCGCCCCATGTCCATTTTGGTCAACCTATACACTTAAATGTCTGGTTCTCCGCAAAATTTCAGCCTAAATAATGTCTCGTGCAATGAAAAGAAAATTCAAGTTTTGCCTAAAAATTTCTGTTTTTTTATCATCAGTGTAAAACCCTAGTTGTGGGCGAGAGTTTTAAGTCAAATATTTTTTACTTAAGAAAATTGGTCTAAGGGCTGCACTGTTGCCTGTCAGTGTTTTTCTTAATCTTTAGTGCAGATATGTAGCTAAGCATGTACTCCGTATTTGTTAGGTACATCTTGTAGATAATAGCATACCGAATCATTTAGACATTTACTTCCAGATAATTCTAAGATCTTACTTTGTGTCAGTGTTAATCATGGTAATAATGTTCGAATCAGAAGAAGTATGTCACTGTAACACAGGTGATGGTAATACCGCCGCTAATCTTAAGTTTAATACATCATGTGCTATCAGTTCACTGTTACTTGGATAGGTATCAGTGTCGTTCCTGCTCTTGTTCTCGGGCATCTTTGCACAACGCATAACGTTAGTGCCAAAAAATTACTAAGGACATGCATGACCATTCACTGTCCGTTCCTTTAATTAGCTCTTTTCTTTAGAAAACTAAAAGCTCAGAGCTTCACGAACAGTTAAGACAAGAGAGGGGTTGAGATCATTACATTTTTCTTATTACTGCGTATAAACAGAACGCCTGTTCCATGCCAGAACATAGAACATTTTTTTTGAAAACATAGAACATTATCTTGGTGTTTTATTCTATCGGATCAACAGGTCTCTACCCCAAGCGCTCACAGCCTATAGATAGATGAGTATATATGTGCAATATTTTGCATCTGAGTCTAAACTAGCTACTGATTTTTGGACATTGACATGTTAGTTGATGTCGGCACTATTTCTGAAGTGAAGATATATACAAGCAGAAAATGTGTATATATCTGAATCGGAACTAAATACTAATTCTAGGCACCGACATGTTGGGTGATATCACTGTTTCGCCAAGCATCCAGTGTCATTCCACGGCGGCAGGACGAAGGAACGGCAGCAAGTGCTCCACTGTAGCCTGTTTGGCAATAAAGCCGTGAACATCCACAAGTTTTGTTGACTTTTCCTGTTGCCAGTTCGGTAATTTCAGGTTCTAACTTTTTCAATCATGCTGCTATAGCATGAGAAAAACACGAATCTTGACGCAAGTCGAATTCAAGACACTGGGCTCTAATCCAATTATGAACTGAACTTTGATCAAAAGTGAAGTCTGAAGCCTGATCAGATTATGCAATACGGTTCTGAATAAGGTAATGATGTGCAGCAGTCAATGAAATACCTTTGCTTCCGTGGTGATGATTATTCTGAAATCAAGCTCTTTCTATGTGGTTTTGGGTCTTTTTCTCCTTTAGGCCTCGTTCGGCGGCTCATGTTTGAATCCGGCCCTCTTTTGATTCTTGGGCCGGGATTCCAGAGGGATCCATTCCAGAGGGTCATAGGTGGGGATTGGTTCTGGATTGCAGAGGGGATCGAATGGTCGAAACGGGCCTGATTGGAATCCAGGCCGGCCTTAACCGAACGCCTATTCCAAGCTAGGCTAGTATTCATTCCGCGCCGTCCCGATCCACGTGGAATGGACCTCATTCCGGGCCGATCCGAGAGAAACGAACGGGGCCTTAATTTGGCTTTTGGATAGGGATAATATATTTTTTCTGTCCCTAGGAGGTGTTTTGAAAATTACATCTGCATTAAGGTTTTTTTAGAATCCTTCATATCTTCTATGGTCTTGAACTGCTTTGGCCATATTTTCTTCATAAATGTATACACAAAAACATCACTGTGGACGGCTACATTGTAGTCGATAATCTGTTTTCGGTACTACTTGAGAGACTCTAATTCATTTACTGTTGCAAGACTATAATGTGTATAGACATTTGGATATTCGGCTTTTAATGCATCCATGCTATGTACACAATACATTTCACCTGCTACAGTGTAGATCCTTATTGCGATCAAAAAATACAATGTAGATCCTTGCGCTGGAAGAATAACCCATAGCTTTCACCTTTCATGAAAAGAGCTGCTTCGCGAGGGCTCATAGCCTCATAGGGCTGCCTCCAGAATCGTATTTCTTTCTCTTTCCAGTGCTACACATTTACGTCAGCATTTCTCTCAGTTGCTCTGCCTCTTGATATGTTAATTACTAGTCCATCACGCGCGCCCTCGCGCGCGTCAGTGGTTAGTCGGAAACAGAATCGTGGTTCTGAACATGTTCGCATATTTTTTCAAGATCTTAGCATACACATGATAAATACTTTGCATTGTAATACACACGATAAGTACATTATGCGTGCCTTTGCACACGTCGGACAATTTGCGATTCAATTTGATGGTTAATATGAATAAATTTGCAAGGAAAAGGAAATAGCGGTATTATGAAAGATGCATATCTAATTCATTCGGGAGATCATGAAGGTGGAGGGATATTATACAGGCATATAGCATTAGTTCAAGCCAAACATACTTGATGAGTCTAACATAGTTGATGTTAATGCATGGCTCGATATATATAAATATGGGATCGCGTTGCCTTTCCAGTACTTTAGTTCATATCAGAGGCTGTTTCTCGTCAATTCCAAGTTTGGTGCATCGGAGCAATCAGTGACATAAAGCGAGGTCAATATTTAAGCCAATATGAATCATGTATGACAGGTATGACATATAAGAAACCGTAGGCATGCCACCTTGAAAAAGGAGATAAAAAACTGCTAAATAAGAATCTGGAAAAGAAGTATATACAGAAACAATAAGTTGAGTACAAAGTACAGGCTGGTCTAAGCATAGGACAAGAAAGGTTATGAGCAAACTAAGGGACAATATATGAACATTAGGGTGGTCTAAGCTGGTAATAAGCACATTAGGGCATAAGACAGAGACATCAAAAGTACAGGCTAGCAAGCAACAAAGAGCACGCTATGGCAGATATAGTTACCATAAGGCCACACAATTTCACCATGTTAAACAGTGAAACACAGTGTGCGAAAACCAAATGCAGAATAATTTACACTTAAATGTCTGGTTCTCCGCAAAATTTCAGCGTAAATAATGTCTCGTGCAATGAAAAGAAAAATCAAGTTTTGCCTAAAAATTTCTGTTTTTTTATCATCAGTGTAAGGCGAGAGTTTTAAGTCAAATTTTTTTTTACTTAAGAAAATTGGTCTAAGGGCTTCACTGTTGCCTGTCAGTGTTTTTCTTAATCTTTAGTGCAGATATGTAGCTAAGCATGTACTCCGTACTTGTTAGGTACATCTTGTAGATAATAGCATACCGAATCATTTAGATATTTACTTCCAGATAATTCTAAGATCTTACTTTGTGTCGGTGTTAATCATGGTAATAATGTTCGAATCAGAAGAAGTATGTCACTGTAACACAGGTGACGGTAATACCGCCGCTAATCTTAAGTTTAATACATCATGTGCTATCAGTTCACTGTTACTTGGATAGGTATCAGTGTCGTTCCTGCTCTTGTTCTCGGGCATCTTTGCACAACGCATAACGTTAGTGCCAAAAAATTACTAAGGACATTCACTGTCCGTTCCTTTAATTAGCTCTTTTCTTTAGAAAACTAAAAGTTCAGAGCTTCACGAACAGTTAAGACAAGAGAGGGGTTGAGATCATTACACTTTTCTTATTACTGCATATATACAGAACGCCTGTTCCATGCCAGAACATAGAACATTTTTTTTAAAAAAACATAGATCTTGGTGTTTTATTCTATCGGATCGACAGGTCTCTACCCCAAGCGCTTATTTTAAAAACATATATGTGCAATATTTTGCATCGAGTCTGAACTAGCTACTGATTTTTGGACATTGACATGTTGGTTGATGTCGGCACTATTTCTAAAGTGAAGATATTGTAGGGGGCCGTGACGTCTAAGAGTGGAGGGTGAATTAAGCAACTTAAAATGCTACTTCTAACTTATGATCTCTTTTACTAACCTTAGCAAAACCTATATAAAAGATAAACTATCTAAATGTGCAACTATGGTTTTGCTAGTGTGTTGCTATCTCTACCGCAAAAGGAGTAATATAATCAATGTAAATGCGGAAGTTAAAGAGCAAGGTAGAGATATGCAAACTCCCGTCGACGACTCCGGTATTTTTACCGAGGTATCGAGAAGCGCGCAAGCTTCCCCTAGTCCTCGTTGGAGCTCCTCGTAAGGAATCCCTCGCAAAGGTCAAGCCCCCGGTCAGGTAACTCCGTGGATAGCCTTGGGCCTTCCCACGCGCAAGTGGGTCTCCGACATGCCTTCCGGCAAGCCTCTCCCGAATGCTCCCCGCCTTCTTCACTATCAAGCTTCCGGCCGAAATGCCACGGACTTTGTTTCCTCCGATACACGGTGGCGGCCACACTACAACCACGGTTGGTGTGATCTCGCAAGACTACAAGCCCATCCGATGTACAAAAATGATGCGCGCAAGCACTGAGTGGTAAGAGGTATGCAAACCTCACTAAACACTAGGTCTAAACCTAAAGCAAGTGCATAAGCGATGGTCTAATCAACCTAAGCACTTCGCAAAGCACCTACGCTAATCACCTAATGAATCACTAAGCACTATGCAAATGGAGATCACTAAAATGGTGTATCAACACCCTTAATATGTTTCCTCAGCTCCACACTAATCAAATGGCCGGTTGGGGGTTCTATTTATAAGCCCCACTGAGAAAGTAGCCGTTGGGGATGAAATTCTGCTTTTCTGCTACTGACCGGACGCTGATCACGTCCTGACCGGACGCGTCCGGTCGTCCCGACCGTTAGAGCCGCGATCAACTGATCGGACGCTGCCAGCGTCCGGTCGTAATTTCGCCGCTCTAGAACCTTTCTGTACTTGATCGGACGCTGCAGTCCTGTGTCCGGTCGATTTGTCGTCAGCGTTTGGTCGCGCCTATTGTTGCCGAGCCTCTTGATCGGAGCGTCCGGTCGCTTTCCGCCAGCATCCGGTCCAGCGTCCGGTCACCTCTGTGAGCTCGTTTCTTCGCGATCTTGCATACGGCTTGTTTCCTACCTTCGTGCTTAGACTTTGCTCGATATCTTGGGTCTTCTTTTGTGCTTCTAAGGTATTGCTTATGGTGTTAATCATTGGATCATCACGTCACCTTCGTCCAAGTCATATCTTGCACCCTATTGAACTATAAAACAATCACTTGCAAATTCATTAGTCCAATTTGGTTGTATTGGTCATCAAACACCAAAATCCAAAGTAAATGGGTCTAGGGTCCATTTTCCTTATAATCTCCCCCTTTTTGGTGATTGATGACAACACGACCAAAACAAGTAAATAATAAAAATTTGGAATTTTAAAAACTATCTACTTGCTAGGATGCAATGCAAGGGACAAGGTTATATGATGCTAAAAGATACTACTTGTAAGACTAGAAGATACCACTTAAAAACTTATCTTGTCCTTGTAAAAATCCCCATGTGGCATTATGGATTTAAGCCTTGCTTATGATTCTACAAATTCTTCCTCATTACTTAGGCTAATTCATAATCCACTATCCTCCCTTTCTCGGAACGTTACCACTAGTAGACCATTACCACTTGTAAATTATTATGATCTAGCTTTTGGTCCTACCAATTAATGCTTGCTTTTGATCCTCTAAATTCTTCCCCTTTGGAATCAAACACCGAGAAGGAAGACATTAGTAGCACACGGGGGGTCAAACTTTGTGATCCTTTGTATGTAGAGTGTAATAGGTCATAAAATTTTACTCTCACATTATATAGACTAAGCTCCCCCCTAAATATAGACATACAAATGGTAGAAGGCAAAGCATATGCATGATTGGCAAATTATTGCTCAAGGGAATTTAATCTATATAATGCATGAAGAAAGCATATAAATATTAAAATGAAATCAACATGATGATATCGGTTTAGAAATACCACATGTGGAAACCAATTTGATTTCAACCACTTGCAATAGGTGGTAGATATTTGAAGTATGATGCTTAACTCTGGAGACTCTATTTTCCTTGCAATGAGACTACTACACACATAATAAGCATGAAAAGGTGTTAGTCTCAAAGCATCCAACTTATAGAGTAACCCCCCCCTAAATTTGTGCACACAAGTATGAAATACTTGTAGGAAACATGTACATTAATTTTAGAATAAAAAATACCACTTGAAAGATGACATCACATGAATGTGAAAGTCATTTTCGAAGGCGATATTCAGGAGAAATTATCTACAATTTGGACTTTGGCACATATTAATGAACAATCAAAAAGACAAGCTATGTGCTGTGCTCCTAAACAATTTTAAACTATGTAGGTTTACTCCAAGGATTAAGAATGAAACCGAGCAAGCCTATCATAAGATATACCTAGTGTATGCATGACAAAAGATGTAAGCATGCAAATGCAAACATAGGCATGAAAAGTAACTAGATGCTTAAAGATACCAATTGAAAGTAATAATATCTAGTTACCTAACATGGGAAGGGGAATTTGGGTCCATAGTATTCACTAACCCACTTGGTAATGACTTTATCCATAATGATGCACCCCAAGAAATGCACCTATACTTTTACCAAGTCTCCAAATTCCCCGACGTCCATTGGACTTCTCACTTCCCTTTCGGGATCCAAACCTTCTTGGTGCTCTTCATATTGAAAATGATCTCCTTTTGCACCCAGAAGCATTTGACCCTATTGTTGGCTTGCTTGTTCACCTTGATGGCTACCACCTTGTCATTTTTCTTCTTCTTCAAGAGATAAGGTGTGGAGACCTTTTTGTCCACCTTGTTGGTATAGGTGTTGGAGAACTTGCTTGTTTGCTTTTCCTCTTTCTTCTTTGCTCCTCCCCCATTCTTCACCTTGCACTCATAGGACTTGTGGCCTTCCTTGTGACACACGTAGCAAACCACGGTTTGTCCTTCATCAAGCTTCTTCACTCCCTTGATGGTGTTATCTTGATGAAGTTGGACTTGCTCCGCCTTGCCTTTCACTTGTGTCAAGTCCTTGGTGAGGCAAGCCACTTCTTGCTTGAGTTGCTCATTCTCCATTGCGACCTCTTGTGTGCATGTATCTACAACAACTTTCTCAACACAAACTTAGTTGCACAAGGGTGAGTCTAAATATAAATCATTGCAAGAAGTAGAGGCATCCTTTTTAGACATATTAAAGATAGAACTTTTCTTTTTAGATGCCTTGGTGGGGGTTGTATCAACGGCTTCAAGATTAGCAACTTTATTAGTTAGCTCACCACAATGTTTGCACATGGTCTCCATTTTAGCAAGCAAACTTTCATAAGCATTTTGTGAGCTAGCTAACTTTTCTTTTAATTTTTCATTTTTGTTTACAAGTTGCTCATTATTGATTGTGCATGCATTTGTTGTTGCACTAGCCTCAATTTGCTCAATTTTATTAGATAGTTTAATATTGAGATTAGCAAATATCTCATATTGTTCAAGCAAAGTTTTATATGCTTCTTGTGAACTATCTAGCTTTTCTTTTAATTTTTCGAGCTTCTTTTGTTGACTAGTGCAAACTTTAGCATAATTAAGATTTTATTGCACAATTTCATCATAAGAAGGCATTTCATCATCACTATCACTCTCACTAGAGGATGAGCTTTTGTTACCTCATGCCATAAGGCACACACGAGAAGAGCTTGATGATAAGTGCTTGCGACCTCGCCTCTTGTGATGGTGTCCTTCTTCACTTGAAGAATCATCCCATAACATTATTGATGTGATGGCTTGATTTTTACACGCCTTCTTTGTCTTGGGTGTGGGCTTGTTTGGACAAACTTTTACAAAGTGCCCCAAATCACCGCATCTATAACATCCTCTCTTTTCTTGCTCATTTCTTTGATTGGTGAAGATGATATCTTGAATTTGGATGGGCACACCCTTTATATTGAGCCTTTAGATCATCTTCTCCACCTTGTTGATAAGTTTGATCAATCCTTCATCAAGGTTGGAGGTGGAGGAGGAAGATTGATCATCATCACTTGAATCATCATCCTCATCTTCTTCTTCATCTTCACTTGAGGAGCTTGAGCTTGAGCTTGTCTCAACTTGCTTGCCCTTCATCATCTTTTTCTCGCTACATGCGAGAGCTTTGCCTTTGCTTGATGAAGAGGCTTCATCTTGACCCATCTTGAGTGACATTTTAAATGCCACTATCTTGTCAATGACTATAGCCGGGGTCATGGTGCTCAAGTCCTCCATGTTGTGAAGGATAATAATGATGCTTGCATATTTCTTTTGTGGAAGCACAGAGATGATCTTCCTCATGATGTCCACATCATCTATCTTTGTTAATCCTATTGAATGGAGCTCATTGATAATTAGATTCAAACGAGAATACATATCACAAACAAGCTCATCATCATTTATTGTAAAGGAATCATAATTTTGTTTAGCTAGACAATGTTTTTACTCACGAACATTAGATGTGCCGTCATGGAGCTCTTGAGTTTTAACCAAATTTCATGTGCCGTATTTAAAGTGAACACTTGGTTAAACACATCCATGCTAAAAGATTCAAACAAGCAATTCTCAGCTCTAGCATTGAAATGCATTTCCTTTTCTTCACTCTTTGTGGGTTTATTGGGATTCTTAATGGGTTTCATCCCATCATGAGTGACTCTCCAAACACCGAAATCAATCGTCTCAAGGTGACAAGCCATTCTAGCTTTATAATAGGGGAAGTTAGTGCCGTCAAAGTATGGAGGCCTAGAGGTATCCATCTCAACCACTCTAAATAGCGTCGACTCAACGGCGGTTAAGCCACAGGTCCTAATTAAGCCAACCGGCTCTGATACCACTTGTAGGGGACCCTAACGTCTAAGAGGGGTGGGTGAATTAGGCAACTTAAAATGCTACTTTTAACTTATGGCCTCTTTTACTAACCTTAGCAAAACCTATGCAAAAGATAAACTATCTAAATATGCAACTATAGTTTTGCTAGTGTGTTGCTATCTCTACCGTAAAAGGAGTAATATAATCAATGTAAATGCGGAAGCTAAAGAGCAAGGTAGAGATATGCAAACTCCTGTCGACGACTCTGGTATTTTTACTGAGGTATCAAGAAGCGCGCAAGCTTCCTCCTAGTCCTCATTGGAGCTCCTCGCAAGGAATCCCTCGTAAGGGCTAAGCTTCTGGTCGGGTAAATCCGTGGATAGCCTCGGGCCTTCCCCACACGTAAGTGGGTCTTCGACATGCTTTCCGGCAAGCCTCTCCCGGATGCTCCCCGCCTTCTTCACTATCAAGCTTCCGGCCGAAACGCCGTGGGCCTTGTTCCCTCCAATACACGGTGGCGGCCACAACACAACAGCGGTTGGTGTGATCTCGTAAGACTACAAGCCCCTCCGATGTACAACAATGATGCGCATAAGCACTGAGTGGTAAGAGGTATGCAAACCTCACTAAACACTAGGCCTAAACCTAGAGCAAGCGCATAAGCGGTGGTCTAATCATCCTAAGCACCTACGCTAATCACCTAATGAATCACTAAGCACTATGCAAGTGAGATCACTAAAATGGTGTATGAACGCCCTTGATATGTTTTCTCAGCTTCACACTAATCAAATGGTTGGTATGGGGTTCTATTTATAAGCTCTACTGAGAAAGGAGCCGTTGGAGACGAAATCCTGTTTTTCTGCTACTGATCTGACGCTGATCACGTCCTGACTGGACGCGTCCGATCGTCCCGACCGTTAGAGCCACGATCAACTGATCGGACGTTGCTAGCGTCCGGTCGTAATTTTACTACTCTGGAACCTTTCTGTACTTGATCGGACGCTGCAGTCCTGTGTCCGGTCGATTTGTCGCCAGCATCCGGTCGCGCCTGCTGTTGTCGAGCCTCTTGATCGGAGCGTCCGATCGCTTTCCGACAGCGTCTGGTCTAGCGTCCGATTATCTCTGTGAGCTCGTTTCTTCGTGATCTTACGTTCGGCTTGGTTCCCATCTTCATGCTTGGACTTTGCTTGATATCTTGGGTATTCTCTTGTGCTTCTAAGGTCTTGCTTATAGTGTTGATCATCGGATCATCACGTCGTCTTCGTCCAAATCACATCTTGCACCCTATTGAACTACAAAACAATCACTTGCAAATTCATTAGTCCAATTTGATTGTGTTGGTCATCAAACACTAAAATCCAAAGTAAATGGGCCTAGGGTCCATTTTCCTTACAGATATATACACGCAGAAAATGTGTATATATCTGAATCGGAACTAAATACTAATTCTAGGCACTGACATGTTGGTTGATATCACTGTAAAGAAAATGTGTATATATCTGAATCGGAACTAAATACTAATTCTAGGCACTGACATGTTGGTTGATATCACTGTTTCATCAAGCATCCAGTGTCATTCCACGATAGGTAGGACAAAGGAACGGCAGCAAGTGCTCCACTGTAGCCTGTCGTGGAACTAAATACTAATTCTAGGCACTGACATGTTGGTTGATAACACTGTAAAGAAAATGTGTATATATCTGAATCAGAACTAAATACTAATTCTAGGCACTGACATGTTGGTTGATATCACTGTTTCGCCAAGCATCTAGTGTCATTCCACGACAGGCAGGACGAAGGAACGGTAGCAAGTGCTCCACTGTAGCCTGTCTGGCAATAAAGCCTAATGTAGGGGAACATCCACAAGTTTTGTTGACTTTTCCTGTTGCCAGTTCGGTAATTTCAGGTTCTGACTTTTTCAATCATGCTGCTATAGCATGAGAAAAACGTGAATCTTGAAGCAAGTCAACTTTCATAAAAAATGGAGTCCGAACTCAAGACACTCGGCTCTGATCCAATTATGAACTAAACTTTGATCAAAAGTGAAGTCTGAAGCCTGATCAGATTGTGCAATACGGTTTTGAATAAGGTAATGATGTGCAGCAGTCAATGAAATACCTTTGCTTCCGTGGTGATGATTATTCTAAAATCAAGCTCTTTCTATGTGGTTTTGGGTCTTTTTCTCCTTTAGGCCTCGTTCGGCGGCTCATGTTTGAATCTGGCCCTCTTTTGATTCTTAGGCCGGGATTCCAGAGGGATCTATTCTAGAGGCTCATAGGTGGGGATTGGTTCTGAATTGCAGAGGGGGTCGAACGGTCGAAACGGACCTGGTTAGAATCTAGGCCGGCCTTAACCGAATGCCTATTCTAGGCTAGGCTAGTATTCATTCCGCGCCGGCCCGATCCGCGTGGAATGGACCTCATTCCGGGCCGATCCGAGAGAAACGAACGATGCCTTAATTTGACTTTTGGATAGGGATAATATATTTTTTTCTGTCCCTAGGAGGTGTTTTGAAAATTACATCTGCATTAAGGGTTTTTTAGAATCCTTCATATCTTCTATGGTCTTGAACTGCTTTGGCCATATTTTCTTCATAAATGTATACACAAAAACATCACTGTGGATGGCTACATTGTAGTCTATATCAGATAATCTGTTTTTGGTACTACTTGAGAGACTCTAATTCATTTACTGTTGCAAGACTATAACGTGTATAGACATTTGGATATTCGGCTTTTAATGCATCCATGCTATGTACACACAATTGGCTCCGTTCGGCTTGCTAAAACTTGACTGAATTGGCTGAAAAACACTGCTCTTACTGAATTGTTGTGAGAGAAAAACAATGTTCCAGCTGAAAAAACAAGCTGAACAGTGCGAATTATAAGGCAAGCCGAACGAACCCATACATTTCACCTGCTACAGTGTAGATCCTTGTTGCAATCAAAAAATACAATGTAGATCCTTGTGCCTTGTGCTGGAAGAATAACCCATAGCTTTCACCTTTCATGAAAAGAGCTGCTTCGCAAGGGCTCATAGCCTCATAGGGCTGCCTCCAGAATCGTCTCTCCACACTACTGTTTATTTCATTCTCTTTCCAGTGCTACACATTTACGTCAGCATTTCTCTCCGCCCGTGTTTAGTTGGTGGAAAGTTAGAAATTTGGCTACTGTAGCACATTCGTTTTTATTTGACAATTAGTGTTCAATCATGGACTAATTAGGCTCAAAACGTTCGTCTCGCAATTTCCAACCAAACTATGTAATTAGTTTTTTTCGTCTACATTTAATGCTCCATATACGTATCGTAAGATTCGATATGATAGGTACTGTAGCATTTTTTAGGAAAACTTTTTACGAACTAAACAAGGACTCAGTTGCTCTGCCTCTTGATATGTTAATTATTGTGGCTGCAACCCGGGAATACGAGCATGTCCTTCTCATACATCTTAGTTTATAATAAAGAATACACTGGTTAGAGCAACTTCAGGTGTTTCTTATAATTAGGCCCTCCACAATGGGCAGTGATGCCAGAAAAGAAAAACGGGTCCCACAGCAAGAATGGGCATCGGATCATGGAAGGCCGCAGCGTGGGAAAACAGAGCACCGGTGCCCTCTGCAAACACTGGCACCCACGTGAATCAAATAGTGTGTCCTGGCTGCCAAGAATAGTACAGGTCAGTACTAGAGAAAGTCATTTTTCTCATTTCTTTAGTAAGTAGGCACCGACGCAACTAGTTGATCCGCTCCTAAAATTTCTAGCATCGGCATCATTTGTTATAGTGTGTGGAGCTACTCTTCAATCGTCTCTCTCCTATTCTGGCACTACTCAAGCCCCACGCCGTGGAGGGCCTTAACTTGCTAAACTAATAAATTTAGTGAGTTTACAAAATAAATAGCAACCTAAATTTAATTCCCCCTCCAATAGTTTTCTATACTAACTTCCCAAACGATTTTCTATTGGGAACCTCAAACTACTTCTAACCAACCAAGCCCTTTTTAACAGTTTCTTTGTCTATTACCATTTTCTTACCTAGAACATTTTATTTTCTTAATTTACTCATGGGTCTAATTTACTTCAATCTTCTAATAAATACGTCATTGGGGGAGCGGATATAGAGTTCCTATCAACTTCGAAAACTTATGAGTTGGAAGGGGGATTTGGCAAGTTCTTACTTCTAAGGAGTTCTTTTACCAAATTGTTGGAAGGATCTTTTCTCTTTTTGCCAAAAAAAAAAATCTAAATAGAGAGTTTATTTAGAAACCTCCTGATGGAGTTGCTCTCTAAATGGATGTGTTAGAGTTGTGAGACCGGTATGTTTAATTATTTTATTTAAACACATTTTAGCTCCATTTATATATTGCCAAAATCATATATTTTTATCTTATTTTTTTAGGTAATACAAATGCTTGAAAGATCGTGAGGTTATCCCATGTATATGAGAAGTGCTATTGACGACTAGAATTTTATACTATTACATGACATGCGACTATATGTATCTTAATTTTAATTTTGAGAAAATATAGGATAAGCAGTGAGTTTATGGTTGAGCTTATAAGAAAAACAAATTTAGTAGATTAGGGGATGTTACTGCTATATCATTTTAAAATCATATAAAATCATATTAGGATGTCACATATCACAATCATAAGCATGTGCCGAGTTTTCTTAAAAAAAACATAAATTTAATATATCAGAGGATGTTAGTTGCTACTATTATGTCATTTCAAAATCATACTAAGATGTCACTTATCATAACTATAAACATGTGTCTCGCACCTGTATGGCTACTAGTTAGCATTTAAGATACTAAATAAGTGCACTAGCTTGTGTCGTCGTGAATGTAATAGGGTAGCACATGCTCTAACTGCTATCGGGTGTAAGTTCCCAAGTGATTGTAAAGCTACTTGGGAAGATGTACCTCACGAGGTTGAGACCTTTTGACCGATGATTTAGCTGGGTCTAATGAGTAATAAAAGGTCCGAAAGTCTCAAAAAAAATGTAAAACTATGAGATTCTAAAATACATGAATGAAAAATTGTGATGTTTAGAACGTAGAAAAGATATTTACTTCTTTCCGGTCCAAACGGGCCTAAGTAGTTCCTTTCTGGTGAAAGAGGATACTGTGTTTGATTCAAGAAATAAGGTGATTCATCATTTCCTCCCTCTTCATATTTTTTGTTCCATCACCATTTTATTCTTACGAGAAATAAAATCATTCCACCAAATTTGAATAATAGAGAGTTTGATTAGAGTAATAACTAATAAGATGATCCATCACTTTCTCACTCATCATTTTTTTTGTTCATCGTTCCTCGCAAGCTAATAATTAGTATTGATACGAAAAATAAGTCATTCCATCAAATTTGAGGAATAAACTTATCACCTCATCAAAAATGAAGTAAACACTTATAAAATTCCCTACTAAAATCCTATGATTAAAACAGGCCTTAAATCTGGATGGACCTGCACCACCTGCTGCTATGCCACCAAAGAATAACTAGGGCACGGGGACTGATGCTTATGTAGGTCGAAAAACTAGGGCCGCAAACTGCTGACAAAAATGAACTAATGTAACTTACACATACAAAAAGGGTACTGTGCCTTGTATCAAGGAAAGGCATCACAACAAGGTTCCTGACTATCCGCTCCTCCAATACAAATCTAGTGAAAACTGAAGAATTGTGGCAATTAGTAAATTTAATGTTCAAAAATAGTGGCTGGTAATCTCGCTTTACATATAACTGTACAACCTCAAAAATCCAGGCAATGTGATCAGTGGAAATAGGCACAAAGCTTGTAGGGCCATGAGTTCTGTCTTGTTTAACTGGCTGCAGTTATCTCAGTTGGAGTTGTAGAGCAAATGCACGAGCAATCTGTTCCATTGGTGCCTCTTTCAAGCAACCGTTTGTTGCGGTTAATCAACAACTTTATCAGTGGTGCTTTAAGAGATACTTGGCGCCAAATCTCATTCACTGGTCCATTCGGATCCTCGTACTCAAAGTAATGTTTCACCTGAAAAAAGTCATTCGAATTTCAGCGAATAAGAAAATTATTAACAGATAAATATACTGAAAGAAAATTGAATGTGCATGTCATGCCTCTGAAATCTAAATTTTATGCAATATATAAGACTAGATTGAAACATCACATGTTCCTGCCTCACACCACATATCTCCATCCCATGCAAGAATAAGGGTGCAATCTGTTATGGACCCATCAGCTTGTTCTAGTTATTTTGTTCAATCAACCATATGTACTACTCCCTCCGTCCTAGAATGATAAGTATATTGTAGACCAACAATCACTCAAATTTTATACAAGCTTAGGATATAAAACTTGCATCAGTAGATTTGTATTCAAAGTGTTTTTGAGATGATATTGATTCTTTAGCAAATGACAACATATTGTGGAAAAAAATTAAGGGTCAAAATCTACTTTGTATGACTTTTCCCTGATCAAAATACACATATCATTTCAGGACGGAAGGAGTACATAATGAACCAGCAATTCAGTGGAATGGGCCCACTTGCAACCACAAAAGTATACTACCATATAAGATCGAATTAGTGAAAGAGCACAAAATAACTCATATATGAGGCCAGAAAGTAATCATATGCCCAAAGTGACAGTTTGTCAAAACAATCCCCAAAGCACTATATATCCACATTCTTACTACTTCATATTCTAAGCCAAACAAGAATGAAATGGTGGGGTGATCTTCTCTGGCAAATGCACCGAGTAGCTGACTCAGATGTCAAATGTACACAGAAGTGGCAAGTACAAATGGAGTTTCTTGCTGAGGCATGGTGATGGCAGAATTTCATGATAGTCTCTAGTTATGCTAACGACATTAAATCCTCAAAGGCTGATCGATGAGGAAGTTTATACTTCAGTCCCCATAAATTTATTTTTCAAATCCATTGAAGCTTACTGAGCTACAGTCAAAATGTTATTACATCATTTAGGCACCACATATTTTCCAACATGCTTTGTATGTGCAATCTACACATTGTCAAAATGTTATTACATCATTTAGGCACCACATATTTTCCAACATGCTTTGTATGTGCAATCTACACATTGTTTTCCATGTTAAAAGAACAGAATTCACTGCACGAAACAATACTGCAGCCAAGAAACATCTAACCTATCGTTGGAGCAACCATTTGTCTCAGGAATAAGGCATCTCTAAGAAAGAGCTGTTTATAAGTAGAACAGCATGCATCTTACAGATGCAAACAGCGGTATGATATAGGTTAGTCAGTACTGACCTTTTTTATTTCCCTCTGGTACTCCAGAATCCTCTCTGAACTGATTCTTCGAAGCATTGAAGTTAAGTATCCAGGTTGTACTGCTTTGCTTGTCCCAACAAATATTGATATTTTATTGTAGTCTATAATATCTTCGAATGGAAGTTCAATGTAATCACTGACTATAACAGGAACACACAGACTGACAAGTGCATCAAATAATCTGCATGCTGAGGGAGTATCTCCGGCAGGATGGAGGCAAAATTTAGATGAGTGCATTCCTTGTCTAGCTGCACGACGACTCTCCCTTGATTGAGTTCCATGTTTTATGGTTACATCATCCTCGTTTTCAAGAATCTGGAAAAGCGCATCACGAACCTTCCCTCCCTACAATATTCAGAATGACAAACTGTAGCATAAGTACATAACATTGCATAAACAAAGTACAAAATCAGAACAGGACACTGACTGTAACTCCATTGACAAGGAAAACAACGATGAACTATATGTAAAAGAAACTAAAGTTCAAGAGACACTTTGATTAAAAGGAACAAAAAAATCAAACTAAAGGATGCAACATAGTAATGCTTTGACATTTGTTTTTTTTAACAAAAGGGGGATACTTGACGAATTTTGGATGGGGGGGCTTCTAAAGACTCTTGAACAATTTTTTTTTTGCTTGTTTCAAACCAAAAAGAAAAAAAAAAGTATGCAACTTCCCTTTTTTCTCATATATTCCATACTTAATTTATCTTATCAATCATGATTTTGTGTTTCTTATCAGGATGTTGCGGATGATTGGATACTGCAGTTGTTGTCTTCTATAGTGTTCCTACTTCCTAACAAAAAAAATTTGCATTCAACAATGATATCACATTCTATGCATAGAAGGTGAGCAAAAGAAAAGGAGCTAGGTAATTGAAACAGAAACAAAAACGTTTCAGAGGCCAACTATGGCAAATGAAATTGTCAAAAAAGACAAACTTCTTGGTAAAGTATCCAAAATAACTAGATATCTTGAATTGAAGATTGCAGAACTCTAACCGCTACGCAATTCTCAAATTTGACAAATTTCTGAATCAACAAGCCCTTACACATAATTCAAAAAATATACTGAGATCAAAAAATTGTTTGAGGGGTTTGTATATGTTGCCCTTGAAACCAATTGTCTTAAGAAACCCCAGTTGACTTTTCCTTGTTCAATTTTCCTTGGGCATCGGTTCCAGAACTTGCCATAGAACAAAACAAATTCAAAGCAGGCACAATTGCATCCTAACTACTGGGAGTTTATCTGCTACTTCTACCGCTTCCTGGAAAACAAAGCTAGAGCTGGTTCTCTGAGTAGTTGGTTTGATCAGGTGCTTGATGATGTTGGCGCAATCTGACCCAAGTGTACCTTCTGGGGGACTTGAGGCATCTAATTCGCAGCCAGGGATAGGTCCTGTCTAGATGCACATGCCTATCTCTCTTCAAGCACATAAAAAGAGCAGAATTCAGTCACTCACGAGCTCACCCAGCTAGCAAAACGGTTGTTTCATATTGCAGATTGCAATCATTGTCCAGTGTGTAATTCTTGCTTCAGTAATTTGTAAAGCTCTCTCTTTATTCACAAAAAGAAAAGGCATCCTAACTCTGTTTTCTTCTAAGCTTCATCTTTATACAAGACAATATGCACATAAGAACACCACCAATATAATACCATTTAGTTAATACTTCCTCTGTCCCAAAAAGAGTGCAATTCTTGCTTTTCAAGGAGTCAAACAATGTAAAGTTTGACCATACTTATGTACCGAATAAGTATCATTAGACTATTTATGAAATATATTTTCATAGTAAACCTATTTGGAGACATAAATGTTGGTACTATTTTCTATAAATTTAGTAAAACTTATTAAATTTTTTTGACTTGGTTCAAATCTAGAATTGCATTCTTTTTAGGATGGAGGGAGTATCGATTAAGAATGTTGTGCACATTAGCAAACTACAAGTTCCAAAGGGCACCTTCACTTGGTTGTCTATACTCTACAGCATATATGCCCCCCCTAAAACACAGTTGTACTTAAACTGACCAATGCCCCAATCAGATTAAATTCATCATGTTTCTTTCAAAATTCGAGAGTTACCTCCTTGCGGTACCTATTGCCCATGAAGAACAGCAATGAGGGCCGGCCATCCACCCCGACCTCACCCTTGAAGGAGTTGATTCGGTGTGAGTAGGGCAGGATGACATCCTTGACGAGAGATGCCTGATCGCTGCGCAACCTGCCGAAATCAGAGACCAGGAGTACGGCATTGCTGATCCGGTCGATCACCCTGTACAGGGCATTGGGGTCCTGGCAGATGAAAACGTGATCCCTCCCCCTGTGGCGCCGCCAGTAAGGCTGCCGCTCCAGCCACTCTAGCAGCTCCTCTTGCATGGCCTCGTCGCTGAACGCTGCCGCCGCCCCAGAGGCGTTTGCTGCCGGCGGAGAGCGGATGGGGTTCACAACAAGGCTGAGGGAGGAGAAGAAGGGCACGTAGAAGAGGTCGGCATCGCTCGGGTCGTCCACGCGTGCCACGGGGCGGTCCCACGGCCTGCGTCGGAGCAGGTCCTTGAAGAGCCACCACTCCGCCGCGTGCTGGTGTCCCGGGTACCGCAGCTGCTCGTCGGGCAGAGCCGCCGCGGCGTCCGCCGAGCCCGACGGCGCACGCGCAGCCGTGTAGCTCCGGACGACGCCAAAGGTAAACTTGGCCGGCAGGTCGTACAGGTAGATCTTGACGGGAGCAGGCGGGGCGGAGGTTGACGCCGGAGATGAGGAGGCGATAGCGGAGCCCGAGCTGAGGGAGCGGGAGAAGACGGAGGCGGAGGGGGAGGAAGGGGAGAGGATAAGGAAGAGGAGGGCGAGCGAGAGCGTGAGGAGTAGGAGGAGGACCGGGGAGGGGCGGCGCGACGGCATGGCGCGCGCGGCGAGCGCGAGGAGGGATCTCGGGAGGAGGAGATTCAGGCGGGGTGGCGGCGACGACGGGGGCGGCGGCACGAGGATCGGGGACGGGCGGGGCTTGCGGGGCGGCCTGCCGCGCTCCCACATGGGGCCGGCCACGCGGTGGGGTGGGCGCGGATGGGGAGGTGGAGTGCCGGCGGAGGGAGTGAGGCGGGGGACGACGGAGATTGGGATGCGAGTACGACGTCGTGGGCGCCCACTGACATGGGTAACTGACTGTGGGTCCTGCCCGTCGGTGGCTGTAGACTCATAGAGTAGCATTTTTATTTATTTTATTGAAAAAAAGAGAGGAAGTTAATCCCTATTTTCACGTGTTGAAAAGGTCATGTGAAATTCAGCCAAATTCATGTTTGGAGTTCCTAAGAAAAATAAAATTTATGTAGAAAAATGAGAATGAAATGCAGACATGTTCCAAAATGAGATTTATACCTACTATTTTGAGATTTTCACTATGCAAAAGTCAATCATCACTATGAGTCTGATCGCATCAATATTGCATTGTATTAAGGGTTATGCAGCAATGCCCTTACCTATATCGTGGGCGTGTTGTGTAATTCTAAAAAAAAGTTGTTGTTTGATTCATCTAAATATGTAAGTGGTCAGACCGAGCCTTAAGGTGTAGTCAGGTGCGCAAGAGGTGGTGCATAGATGGATAAGCAGGATCTTAGCCGAATTGTGGGATGCAGGTTGGGTTTGCTTAGAGGACACTAACATGCATATAGGGTTGTGTAGGTAACCAAACACGGACAATGAAAGCTCTAACCAAATACGAACAATGAAAGTTATGCTCTTCTCCTCCTCCTCCTCTTCTTGCTCATCACTCTCATTATCATGATCAATTTTGTCATGAGTGACGATCTTCTCCCAATACTTGTGTGGAAGTGAGGTTCTTCAATCCACCTCTCAAGATCACAGTGACTATGATCTTGAATTTCTTGGGAAGACATCTCAAGAACTAGTGAGAGAAGACGTCATCACCCATATTTTGTCCTAGTCTTCTCAATTTATAGACAGTCACATTTACCGGAACATCTCTAGGATACTCTCTTCACTCGACATTTGGAACTTTGTATATTTGTCCTTGAAAATATATAGCTCGATATCCTTTACCGTTGTAGTACCCTCATATGCTTTCTCTAATCCCTTCTACACCTTATGTAAAGGATACACGAGGTAAATCTAGTTCAGTTTTATATGGATAAATTTATATACTTAAGTTTATTATATTTATAAATGTGTACACTTGATATGTTACATGATTAAATATCTATATTTGGTTCTTTTCACATGCATAAATATATATACATACCAAAAAAATTGATTTTTACTCGGATAAATATGTATAAATGCTAGAATACTTGATTTTTTACATGCACATATATAATTATATGTATTTTTAAAGTACAAAACCGTTTAGACCGTTTAACTTCGTTTAAACACCGTGTAAACAGCCTAAACGCAAAACGAAGGATGACCATGTAAAGATCGTTTACTGTTTAGAAAAACATTGACAAGACCTTGGGATCCTATGCTTCATAGATCACGTTGAGGGATTGTTCATTGAGTTCAAGGTTCTCCTTCTCTCCTGGACCAAGGTAGGATCCTTCATATCAAGCACAACAAACTTCGACTACTACTCCCAAAATCTTTTTCTCATAACCTTCAAATAAGCACACATTCTTCCCTTCCAATAGTCATAATTTGTGCCATCGAAGTTTGGGGGATTGCTAATACTATTGCTAGACACTCCTTTACTTCAAAATGGTTAACTCTTCAAATTAATTGAGGCTTGACTCTATGAAGGGTCGAGATGGCGACTAGAGGGGGGGTGAATAGTCTTTTCTATAGTCTTTTCTAAAACTTAATCGCGTCGGCTAACCGATACAAATGTGGAATTAAGACTATCAGTCTAGCCAAGACTATACCCCACTATATATGTTCACTAGCACCTTGCAAAGATAACAATTATGCAACAAAGGTGCCGGGCTAGTTAGAGCTCTCCTAAACAATTCTAGGAGCAAGGTTACACAAACCTATGCCACTAGTATTTTAAGCAACAAGAGAGCTCCTACACATGCTAGTAAGCAAAAGCACAAAGCTAATAAAGCTCACTAGCAATGCTCAATAACAAGGCAACCAATGTCTAATTAGAGAGCGCAAATACTTAGCTACACAAACTAAGCAATGTGACTAACAAGGTTACTAAAACTAAATTAGCCACGCAAGGGAGCTACTTCTATGCTACACAAGCAAGAAGGTAATTAGCAAGCTACACAAGCTATCTAATTACAAGAGCAACTACACAAGCTTAATATGTATAAAAGTAATTGCAAGCTTGTGTAGTGGGGATGCAAACTAACGGGAAGAACAAGGTTGACACGATGATTTTTCTCCCAAGGTTTACGTGTTTGCCAACACGCTAGTCCCCGTTGTGTCGATCGCTCACTTGGTGGTTCGGTGGCTAATTAGCATCACCCGCTAAGCCCACACGTCGGGCGCCACAAGAACCTACCCCTTGAGTGAGGGTAGCTCAATGACACGCTTTACTAGAGTTGCTCTTCGCGGCTCCCGCGGGGCGAGCACAATGCCCCTCATAAGCACTTCTCCGGAGCGCCGCACAAGCTTCTTGCGCGCTTCGACAGAGACCACCACCAAGCCGTCTAGGAGGTGGCAACCTCCAAGAGTAACAAGCACCACCGGCTTGCACCTCGATCACCTAGTGCCACTCGATGTAACCTCACGATGCAATCACACTAGAATCGCTCACTCACACAAACGAATGATCACTATCAAGTATATGTGTGATGGAGGGCTCCCAAGCACTCACAAGCATGGACACTAAGTCCCTTGAGGTGCTCAGCACCAGCCATGGCTGAGGGCCACTTCTATTTATAGCCCCAAGGGCTAAACTAGCCGTTACCCCTTCACTGGGCAACGGTCGGGCCGACCGGACGCTCCGGTCGTGTTGACCGGACGCTGGACCACAGCGTTCGGTCGCTCGCAGACGACCACGTGTCCCGGTTCTAATGGTCATTTGACTTGACCGGACGCAGCAGCACTCAACTGACCGGACACTAAACCCCCAGCGCCCGGTCGTTTCCAGTAAGCTCCCGAGCATGACCGGACGCGTCCGGTCGAACGTGATCGGACGCAGCCAGCGTCCGGTCACACTCCAGCTACTGCGTCACCGTACGTCAGCCTGACCGGACGCAGCCTTCCAGCGTCCGGTGCATTCAGATCCAGCGTCCGGTCAGTTGACCGACGCCGGCATCTTCGCGACCAACTCGTTTTCACTTCTAACTTCTTCACCCTTGCACCAATGTGCTAACCACCAGAATTTGCATCTGGCGCAATAGAAAATAGGCATTCCATTTTCCCGAAAGCGCCGACCCAAACCCATCTCAACCCTGCAAACACCACCGCCTTTGTAAATGTGCCAACACCACCAAGTGTACACCACCATGTGTATGTGTGTTAGCATTTTCACAATCATTTCCCAAAGGATGTTAGCCACTCAACTTGCCACGCCACTCGATCCTAGTGACAATGCAAAGTTAGATCACTCGAGTGGCACTAGATGACCGATATGCAAACAAGTTTGCCCCTCTTGATAGTACGGCCATCTATCCTAAACCCGGTCATAAACTTCTCTACACACCTATGACCGATGAAATGAAATGCTCTAGGTTATACCTTTGCCTTGCGCATTCCATTCCATCTCCTCCAATGTTGATGCAACACATGCACCAACACGATCAACAATGATATGATCCACTTCATATCATCATATGATCATATTGGTTCATTGATCTTGACTCTACTTGCTCTTCGCCGTTGCCATCGTCCATCGGCGCCAAGTCTTGCTCAAGCTTCACTGCCACGCGGTCCATCACTCCAAAGCCTTCGACTTGTCCTTCACGCTTGCAACCGGTCCATCAAGCCAAGTCTTGTCTTGATCTTCTCCACCTTGATCACATGACTCAATGTCATGTCTCATGTGCATTTAAGCTCCTTCATCATCACATGTGTGAGCTTTGCAACATCTCCAAGCCATTTTCACCTTCATGACATATGTTGCTCACACACATGTACCTATGGACTAATCACCTGTGTATCTCACATAAACACAATTAGTCCACCTAAGTTGTCACTCAATTACCAAAACCAAACAAGGACCTTTCACTCTAATACCACTTGAAAGGATCTTTGGATGGCTAGATGGGGTAAATAGCCTAACTAAAAAATCTATGAACTCACAAACACTAGACAAAGAGGTTAGATACAAAGGAGGCCCTAATAGTTCTACTCTAGTTAGTGTCTTGCAAACTTAGGGTGATCAACAACCTACACAATTTGAATGTCATAAATATGAACTAAGCATGTCACTAGAGTTGGATCAACCAGGTCGGTTTTCTTCCTAAGATGATAAATCCTAATAGCTCTATTGTAGGAATAGTAAGAACACAAAGTAAAGCACAGGAGTAGAGTTATCAAGTGGAATACCACATAAGGGATGACAAAGATATATCACCTGTAGTCCAGTAACTTGATGGTCACCTACGTCCATGTTGAGGGAAGCCCAAGGATCATAATTCCTCTATCAAAGTTAACAACCCCACAAGGTTGGCTCTGATGTGAGCACTTGAACTCAAGCTGGCTCGATCACAAAGTGCTATCTAACCCCTTTTCACTAGAGTTGTTCTTTGCCTTCTCTGATGGGGATGAACCTAATAGCCCCTCACACACCTCTGGAGCACCTCACAATCTTCAATTGAGTCCTGCTACTTCAAATCATCTAGGTGACGGCAACTACCAAGAGTAACAAGAAAACCCACAAAAAAGTTCATCTTTAGCGCTACTCAATGTAATCTCTCAAAGCACATGCACTAGAATCACTCCAATACCATGAAGAATGTAATCTCTACCAAGCAAATATGAGTGGAGGTGTATCTTGAGCTCTAATGTGTGTGGATATCAGCTAAGAGGTCTAAGAGTTATATATAGACTAGCCACACCTATATTTATACGTCTACTCAAGAAACTAATCATTGCCAACTTGATTTGGTAAAGACAGGAGCACTAGAGAGCTCATGTACCTCACTGGAGCTTTCCAACGGTCACCTGCTAAGTCAGTTATAGTAGCTGTTAAACTCCGATGTGGTCTCGGTGCACCGCCGGTGAGCTCCAGTGCATGTTAGAGTTCGATGTGCGTGCATGAAAAACACTCTCCACATTCGCAAACTCTATTTTCCCTTTTTATAGTACGTTTATCTATCCTATCAACATGGCCCATTTTAACTTCTCTAATAACTTTATGGCTGGTGAAAGACAAAACCTATGCATATACATTTGCCTTCATTTGTATTTTATCCTTTGCTTCCATCTCTTCACTTTGTTGAGCTCTTGCATCACATGGTTCATGTCATATCTCCTTCATGACCTCATGTAGCTCCAAGTATTGCTTGTGGACTATTGATCAACCTTTCATCTCACATGAAACCATTAGTCCTTGAATATTGTTATTAATTATCAAAACCCAAACGGACTTTCAACTATAGACGTCGTGTAGCAAATGTCAGTAGTCCCACCACCCTATAATCCAGGATGCCAAACAACACCAGCTTAATTTTTACAATTCAGACTGTTATGATTCAGGTTTTCTATAGTTCATAATCTATAATATGCTTTTCACACTATGTAGTGGAAACGAACAGGGCCTAGATTTGCCCAAGAACTCTGTCAAACTCCTACAAGAATCGTTGTGTCCATGCACTAGTTGACCATCACAATGACCACCATTTTGTCCACCATCATAAGTAGTGGTGTTTAGTGTTGATCCCTTCTTGCGGATTGCAAGAAAAGAAATAATCTCGTGCAAACTCACTTTGTTAGGACAATCTTGCTAAGTTGATGTTGTTAGCGCCTGTGCAATTCAGATGTTCCACCAATGATGCACCATATTGATTGTATTTCCTCATGGACAAACTTCCAGAACAACGCCACGGAGTACCAAGTTGCAACATGGACATCATCTTCCCTGCCATATGTTTTCAGGGATTGACTCCTCAATCAAATCTAAGGCAATTTCAAACTAAGATGCAGCATGGGCACTACAATCTGAGCACATAAACACTATCAAGGTAGCATGCATGAGTCAATGGCGCATAAGAAAATTTTCAAATATTTTTACAGTCTTGATGTATATTTTTTCCTATGGTGGAGACGTGAGTGAATGGGCTAGAGGAACAATGCAAATTATTTTGCAATGTACATTGGGCCCAGGAGGGAAGAATTGTCGACAGGAGGCAAGGACCTTTAAGCTCTTAGCCGTGATGACAGAGGCGTTGGGCATACCGAGCTGGTCAGAATGCATCCGGTTGAAAGTCTTCACCCATTAGTACCATTATATACATCATGAAATATATTTTATTTGGTGTCATAAATATTGGTGTTTTCTCTATAAATTCAGTCAAACATAAAAAATGGACTTTAGGCAACTCTAAGTTAATTTATTTGGGGAAGGCGAGTGTACATTAAGATAGGAAGAAATAGGCATAAATACTTGAGTTGAAGATATATAGCTCAATATAGATGGTGGCATATACATAACGGTGCATATCTCACCAAATTTAAAACATTCATCTAGAAGACTAAAAGTCACCAAAATACTTGGGAAATAAAGTACCATAGATTTTAATGATCATACAACAGTTTAAATATTTCTCTACTATTAAAAAGGATTAGGTTTTTTTTTCTTCATTTGTTTAAGTTCTATCATTTTCTTGTGATTAAAGTCCCTATGGATTCTTCGTCCATCAGCGCCCCCCCCCCTCCTTTGATTGATTGTAACTGGGACCTGAATCCAAACCAGATGAGATAGAAGCCCATCCCGTGAAGAACACAAACAGAGTAAAAAAAAGTCTCACTAAACTAGAAACAAACTAAATAGTCATGCTAAAACACAATAAATATATGTATCTAATTTCCAAATTAAAATATTGAGTATGTATTCCCACACAAATTGGGAAGCGAAATTAGTTACTAAGGATTATTTGGTAAATAACAATAATAAATAGCTAAATTTAGAATAAAAATGATGTTCGACTTGGTAAAATTTGTATAGTTACAAGATTGGAGTGGGAAAAAAGAGAGGAGACAGAGACCATGATAGCTTCAAGCCAAAGAATTAATCAAAAATATCTTTACGGATTTTGTATCGAGTATCCTAGAGGGGGCACATTTTGAAGGACAATTGCAATTAAACAAGCTATTTGAAAAAATAATGAGTAAAACATTGAATGTTACTAAAAACCTAGCTACCCATGCTATTTGAGTTGCAACCTTTCTAGCTTATTCATTTTTAAATGGATTAAAATAATCCATGTTTATTTAAAAACCCTCACATCTCTCTATTTGTCTACGTAACAATTGAGAGTCTCTTGTAGTCTGGTCTCACACACACACACATGCGTAGAAATCCAAAAGAAATTGGACGACAACATACAGACAAAGTAGTGGCAAAACTCAGTCATGTTCTAAAATGGAAAAATGCAGTTACTCCGACTGTGTGGTGACAACGATTTTTTGGTGGTGCCTTCTGCACCTTTTCCATCCAATCTATTGTCTCATCAGCCATGACGCCATCATATAGTACGTCTCCCTACCACAGCTAGCCGTCAGAGCTCGGAACAAGCGTTTCACTGTAACGATCAAGTCAAAAGCCACCTTGGCAAGACGATTACATGAAACGAGATCAGCTAACCGGGGTTTAATTTGACTACGCTTTTGACGCCTTAGAGGGGGGAAAAAGAAACGAAGAGAGTACGGATCAGCTCTCGGCCACAACCGCCTCTGTCAATGTTGGAGTCTAAGCATCCATATCCCCCAATAAATCTACGTGGACTATTCCCACAATAATCCATATGCATTGTCACCGTCAGAGCGAGAGTCTAAGCATCCCTTCACATCAGTAAAAAAAAAAAATCCTTTTCGCGTACGGCACACCAAGAATTCCCTCCTTGCATCACAGAGCCGGCAGCAGCTAGAGGAAGCCCAGACGGAAACGGGTACGAGGTGCACTGGTGTGGACTGTGGAGGTGGGAGTTGAATGCCTCAACAAGCAACAACAGCGAGCTGCCGAGGAGAGTCCAACCGCGCTGGCGTCATCCCTTGGCTCTCGCGTCATCGGAAGAAGCCGCTCGATCGCGTATTTGAAGGGGTCTCCCGATCGGGGAGCCTCGTCGATGGGTTTTGGAGACCCGGCCCAACCTAGACATTATACTGGGTAAAATCCAATGCAAATGCTGTCTCCGGTCCACGTGCAGGCGGAAAAATCAAACCGAGGAATTCGGACGACTATCGTGGGCAGCGTGGCTGCGAATGTGCAAGCAGTCGAAGGGTCCAGCACCGAGCTTTCCTTGGGGCAGGAGGAATCCTCTTTGATTTGCTGCTTCCCATACGTGAGACCAGTCTGGGTGACTGTGTCATGAAACTCTGCACTGAGATCGGCTAGCCTAATAACGTAACTATGCTAAGCCGATCGCCGTGCGCGTGCATGCAGGATCACGAATCTGGATGCAGCCAGAGATGTCCTAATTAATAAAGTAGCCGAGGATGGTGGGCCCATGCATTAGCTAAGCCTCCAAAGCCCCTATAACCTCTTGTTCCTTTGGTTGGCTCGGCTGTCTTCCGCCGCGGGTTCCGTTGAATGAGACTGCTTAGAGCACGAGCGCGGCAGGAGACGCGCGTATAATTTTCCTCTTCAAAAATTTTGAAATTCAACGGCTCTTCACCGATCCGATCGCTATAAAACAAACCCGTTCCAGCAGCTGCACTGCACATCGGTAAAGAGCTCTATTAGCACCATAGACGACGACGATCGATCGCGATCGTTCATCAATTCAGGTTCACTTTCTCGACCGATCTGAGAGAGCAGCAGCTGCATACTAGCAATCTCAATCGGCTCCGGATCCAAGCCTCCGACAGCACGCACGTACGCCGATCTCGGCCTCTCGACGTGCTTTCTCACACGATCGTCGGTCGATCGAGGCCCTCGGTCACACTCCTCCCAGCCCTAGCTGCATTCCAAAAACCGCGCTCGGATTCGACCCGAGGAAGGAATTCACTCAGCTTCATTCTCCGGCCCGCCCGCATTCCGATCGTCAATCCAATGGCGTCGTCATCCGCACTACCGCCACAGAGGTCGTCGCCCGTGATCCGCGACGCCTGCGACATCGCATCGCGGCTAAACGCGTCGGCGGAGGCGGCGATGGGGAACGCCGAGCTCGCCGCGCGTTGGGCGACGCGGCGCGTCGACGACGAGAGGCCCGCGGCGCCCGCGTCGCCCAAGAAGTACGACGTGTTCATCAACCACCGCGGGGTGGACACCAAGCACAACGTGGCGCGCCTCCTGTATGACCGCCTCGAGCACCTCAGCAGGGGGCAGGTCCGCTCCTTCCTGGACAACAAGTCCATGCACCCCGGCGACAGGCTCCACGAGAGCATCAACGAGGGCATCAGGCAGTGCAGGGTCGCCGTGGCCATTTTCTCCCCGCACTACTTCGACTCCGACTTCTGCCTCCACGAGCTCGCCAACATCGTGGAGTCGCGCAAGCTCCTCATCCCCATCTTCTACGGCATCAAGCCCTCGGAGCTCATCCTGCCGCAGGAGGTGGTCGACTCCCAAACATTCATGCCCCGGGACATCGACCGCTTCAGGTTCGCTCTCAAGGAGGCCAAGTACACCGTCGGCCTCACCCACGACCCCGCCAAAGAGTACGTGCCCTCTTATTTGCAACTCCATCTCCAATTCTCCATGCAAGCGCCATTGACATTATTCACGCATTCACCTCGCTCTAGCTAGCCTCAGCTCTGACCTCATCGTGTGCATTATATTATACATGAACGCATGCAATGATGCAAGCATCTACTAGCTTTGAACTGACTCCATCTTTGTGCAATGGCGATCTGCAGTGACTTGGCGGACCTGGTGTTAACGGCAGCGAACGCGGTGATGGAGAGGATTCAAGAAACGGAACAGCGCGTGCCACAACGCCAGATGATCCTTTCGAGGCTGTGAATTTTTGAACGGTGCATGCATCGGCTAAATTTAGAGGTCTTTCGTGAAGCGGGGTGGCCGGCATTTCGTGAATGACTCATTAACACGGGGGGGATTCCTCATTTCATTGATTTTTTTTCATTGTAATATAATAAAAATTTAGAGGTCTTGGTCTTAATTTTGGTAAACTTGGGGCGGTAGAAATGTATATATGTGCCCATGTAGAATAAGCTATTACACGACAGATGTGGCTTTGTAAATAACACAGCCACACATGTACATGTAGAAAAAAATAAAATTGTATGTCGAGATTAAAGATATTTTTGGCATACTGCTATTGCAGTGTGTGTCCATTGTTAGATTGATCTCTAACCTAACTGGACCCAACGGTCCAGTTGGGCCTTTGACTCGTGCCCTGATCGGGGGCGTCTAGCCTATCATGGCTGGAGGGCCCCTGTCACCCTTGCGCTATAAAAAGATGTGGGGGCCGGCAGCTCTTATCACGAGGTTGACCTGAGCCGAGCTCCCCACCGACATCTAAACCCTAATCCGATCAGAGAGGGGCGCAGCCAGTGACGGGAAGCCACTAGCCGCGCCGCCCGCTCCATCGACGTCGACGTCTTCACCGCCCTCTTCACCGACCGTCGCTGCCCGTGCGCAGACATCACCAACGAAACCTGATGGCGTCCGCTGAACCTACCCCCTCTGCGGTGTCAGGTTCAGCACCCTCTCTCTTCCATCCCTGTCTCTCTAGTTCTACATGCATTAGGATGTACTATGTTCTTTATCCCAAATAGAACAATTGTATCCAACTAGATCTATGGTCCTAGTTATTCAACAGTTTTAACAATCTGACTCGTTGCATGGCGCTGTTGGATTCAAACGTCTTTGTCTCACTCATTTCCTCGCTACTATGGCCTCTGGGCTACGTGTGTACATGTGTATGTCTTCGTCATGTCTTTTCTCTAAATTGCTTTTTCTTTTCACTGTTGGCAATAACTTAGCATGGATCATTGAAAGAGTGGTATTATGTTTCACATTTTAACCGCCTATTCACTAGCAATGAGTATATATATGACAGCTACATTCCAAAAATAAGATCATTTTAGCTACGTGGATGAAGTATGTATGTATATGCGTAGGTCCATTCCAAAGAAAATCTCATGTTTGTGTGGGTACAACTCTCAGCTAGTCAGTTGTATCAGGCATATTGTATGCTAGAGGGCCTCTTACTGTGTGTGCTTTGAACAATGCCATCGATGCAACATCACATTTGATCAGGTTTACAGAGTACTCTTGAAACTAATATAATGCATCATATATATCTTGATAATAGGGAAAAAAGAGTTGCTGAATATGTTTCGTTATTTGATTGTTTAGAACTGTCAATACGGGAAACAAAGCCTTTGCCGAGTGCAAACTGCTTTGCCGAGTGTCAAAAATCGGGCACTCGGCAAAGAATTCTTTGCCGACTGTCGGGCACTCAGCAAAAAAGGGCACTCGGACAAAGGAACTTCTTTGCCGAGTGCCAGGCTCTCGGCAAAATCTCGGCACTTCGGCATAGGCTGCCCCGCGTAACAAGTGTTCGGCCACGTCCTTCTTTGCCGAGTGCCTGCTGTTAGGCACTCGGCAAAGATTTTTTTTTTGGAAAATACTTTGTCGAGTGCCCCTGAACACGGCGCTCGGCAAAGATTCAATATTTTTTTTTCGAAATGTCTTTGCCGAGTGCCTACCAGCTTTGGCACTCGGCAAAGGGAGGAATTAGAAATTTACATTTTTTTTGAATTACCTTTATCGAGTGCCCCTATGAAGGCACTCGGCAAAGACCCCATTTGTCGAGTGTCATGCCCCGGCACTCGGCAAAGTTTTTTTTTGTTTTTGGCCTCCAAATTTTTTGTGCAACCCTTCTAAAGTACCAGGAACTCCTCGTTTGAATTTAGGGATTTTTTGTGGCTTTTTGATATATTTAGTTACTTTATTTTGTTTACTTGAATTTTTTTGAAAAATATAAATTTGAAATGCACGTGGTACTGAATAATGGAATTTAATGATTCAAAAATTGATACTCATGTTAGTGAGTAGTGTGAGGCTATATCCAGGAATGGACCCGAAATTTCGGCACGAAACATGACCTGCGAACTTGCGTGCGAAGTGTTTTTAAATTCTATAAAAAGCAAACGAAGTCTGAAAATCATGAAACTTGTTGAGATGTCGTGATATCGTATGTGGAGGCTATGATAAAAATTTCAAAAGATTTCATATACGTTGTCACGTACGATGCTTACAAACCAGGACATCAAAAGATTTCATATATGTTGTCACGTACGAGGCCAAAAACAAAAAAAAATAAAAAAAACTTTGCCGAGTGCCGGGGCATGGCACTCGGCAAAGGGGGTCTTTGCCGAGTGCCAAGAATAAGGCGCTCGGCAAAGAGGTTTTTGAATTTTTTTAGAAATTTTCTCTTTGTCGAGTGCCGTCACAGAGACACTCGGCAAAGACATTTAAAAAAATACTGAATCTTTGCCGAGTGCCGTGTTAGGGGCACTCGGCAAAGAATTTTCCAAAAAAAAAATCTTTGCCGAGTGTCACATCTAGGACACTCAGCAAATTTTTTTTTAAAAAAAACCTTCTTTGCCAAGTGCTAGGCCAGGTGACACTCGGCAAAGAGGCGGTTAAAAAAATTTAAAAACCCTTTGCCGAGTGCCAGATCGGGGGCACTCGGCAAAGGGGGGATTTAATCCCGCCGGCTGGGCCGGCCCACACACCCCGCGCCCATGCACGCGCCACCGACCGCGCCCGCGCGCCGCCCGCCACCGCCCTCCGCCTGCCACCGCCGCTCCCGCGCCGCCCACATGCCCACGCTGCCCGCGCCGCCGTGCCCTCGACCCCGTTCCCGACTCCGGTGACCCCGACCCCAACCCCGACGCCGCCCGCCCCTACCCCCGGCGCCCATCAGGTATGCCCTCTCTCTTGTTGTTGTCGTGGTAGTGATAGTTGTAGTAGTATTAGTTGTAGTAGTACTGCTAGTGGTAGTAGTAGTATTAGAAGTAGTGATAGTAGTAGTGGTAGTAGTAGTAGCAATAGTGGAAGTAGTAGAAGTAGTGGTACTACTTGGATATATTCTTCTGCATGGATTGATATCCAAACTACATGGCTTCTCTTGAGACATATGTGCTTGTCGGCCATCGTGCCGTTGTTTTTTGCAGGTTTTGGAAACCTCACCGTGCAGGGGAGGTTCTATCGATTTTTTTTAAATGATAGTTTTTTGTTCTATTTTTGTAGAGAAGAGCCATCGAAGCCGAGTCGGAGTTCCCGTCACCGTGCCGGTCTACCTGCACCGCGTCATCTCGCCACTGCACCGACCCGCCACGGCCCCGCTAGCCTGACTCCACCGCCACCCTAGGTAAAACCCCTCTTTCCATATCATGGTCGTAGATCGCATAACCCAGTTAGGCGTCTCCCGTTCGAAAGAGATACGGTTGGAGGTATGCAGATCTTTGCATATCTATGACCGTATCTGTTTTGGATTGTCCATGTTTTTTGGACAGCCCGTGGATGCGTAGATGGGTTAGTTTCCATGGTATGTTTTTTGGACAGCCCGTGGATGCGTAGATGGGTTAGTTTCCATGGTCTGCTCCGGTCCAAGACAGAGTTTCAGCATCACCTCCCTATTGTTCTCCGGATACGCACTCTTCTTTGGCAGGACATGTATCTGGAGAACAGCGGGGAGGTGTTGCCGAAATTCTGTCTCGGATAGGAGTACAGCATGGAAACTAACCTCATCTACGCATCTGTAGGTGGGATTAGGACCTATCATCACCTATTAGACAGTAGGAACACCATGTAGATACAATTGATGGTTACATTACTCGCTGATACATATGTTAGAGGATGGATGACCGTCGGTGGATGTACACGGGCTGAAGAAGTCAGAGTGATTACACCACAGAATGGATGAACAAGATCGATGCTTTCTTGAACAGTGCATTTGGCAAGGCTACTAAAGGACATTGCCTAGTTTTGTGTCCCTACAGCAAATGTGGAAACAGGAGAAGGGTAAATAAGGTGGAAATGGGTAAACATCTTGTGAAGAATAGATTTACGCCGGACTACACCTGGTGGGTCCACCATGGTGAAGCCCATCGTATGAGAGAGGAGGTGGTGAGACCACAGGGTGGAGCCTTTTGATGCTGATGCGGGGGTAGCAGACATGTTAGATGACTTTCACCAAGGATAGTTTGATGAGGGACATGAGAAGGAGGAGATGGAGGCAGCCGCATAGGCGTTCTACGACATGATGGACTTGGCACAGAAACCCCTTCATGATTGGTCAACGGTGTCTCAACTGGATACCATTGGACGCTTAATGGGATTGAAGTCCGAGTTAAACTTGAGTTGACCTAGCTTCGATAAGATGTTGGCCATGACTGGCACCCTGCTTCCGGAGGGACACATTCTGCCAAAGAGCACTACGAGTCACAGAAACTCCTTCAGTGCACTTAAGATGTCGTATGAGCAGATGCATGCTTGTCCGAAGGGGTGCGTCCTATTTAGGAAAGAACACGAGCATAAAAAAGTTCTATCCAAAGTGTAAATCCTCCAGGTATCTAGAGGTAGACTCTGATGATGGCCAGAAGAGGCAACTTACGATCCCCGTGAAAATCCTACGGTACCTTCCGTTCCTACCGAGGATCCAATGGCTATACATGACCGAGGAATCCAGTGAAATAGATGACATGGCACAAAAATGGCAAATAGTACAATCCTGACAAGATGGTACATCCATCCGATGGTGAAGCTTGGATCCGCTTTAATGTACAAACACCGTGACAAAGCTGATGAGGCTCGTAATGTATGTGTCGCGCTGGCAACAGATGGGTTCAATCCTTATGGAATGATGACTGCCCCATACACAAGTTGGCCCGTCTTCGTTATCCCCCTTAATCTCCCCCCCCCCCCCGATGTCTCCTTTCAACGACAGAATGTATTCTTGTCGTTGATAATTCCTAGACACCTAGAGAGTAATATGGGTGTGTTCATGGAGCCCTGTGTTTGATGAATTGGTCCGTGCTTGGGACGAAGAGGTATGGACATACGATCGAGCTACAAAGACAACCTTCAAAATACATGTTTGAATACCACTACTACCTACATGACTTCCTGGCGTATGGGATATTCTACGCCTGGTGTGTTCATAGGAAGTTCCCATGCCTAATATGCAAGGAAGGTGTGAGGTTCGTTTGGTTGTAGAAGGGTGGTAAGTATTCAGTCGTTCGATAGACATCGTCAATTCCTACCTCTTGACCATCCATTTAGACAAGACATCAAGAACTTTACGAAAGGTGTCAAAGTGACAAACCCTGCACCACGGATGATGACTGGTGCTGAGGTTCATGCTCAGATAGATGCTCTTGTGCCCAATAAAGAAGGTGGTTTGTGGGATATGGTGAGCAACATATGTGGACTCATATCTTAGGCATGACGAGGCTCCCCTATTTCGATGACCTTCTTCTACCACATAACATTGATGTAATACACACTGAAAAGAATGTCACCGAGGCACTTTGGGCAACACTCATGGACACTGAAAAGTCTAAGGACAACTCTAAGGCTAGAGTGGACCTGGCAACATTGTGCGATAGACCAAATCAAGAGATGCAACCTCCTAGTCATGGAAAGACATGGAGAAGGCCTAAGGCCCATTTCGTCTTGAAAAAGGACCAAAGGAGGGAAGTACTTGAATGGATCAAGACAGCTAATGTTTCCTAATGGGTATGTAGCGAATCTAAAGAGAGGAGTGAACTTAGGCACTCTGCGAGTCAACGGGATGAAGAGTCATGACTACCACATATGGATTGAGCGGCTTCTTTCGGCGATGGTTCGAGGCTATGTCCCGGAGCATGTCTGGCAAGTGCTAGCAGAGTTGAGCTACTTATTCCGCCAGCTTTGTGCCAAGGAGCTCTCTCAGGACCGTCATTGATGACTTAGGAAAAAGCGGACACCCGTGTTGCTCTATAAGTTGGAAGAAGATCTTTCCACCCGGCTGCTTCTTGCCGATGTAAGCATTTAATTGTGCACCTCCCGTATGAGGCACGGATGGGGGGCCCATGCAGAACTATTGGTGCTATCCAATCGAGAGATGTCTGAAGACTGTTCGCAAAAATTGTAGAAATAAAGCCAAAATTGAGGCTTCCATTATAGAGGCATACATTCTAGAGGAAGTGTCGAAACTTCACAGAGAAATACTACACTGAGAACCTTCCTAGCGTTCATAATCCACCCCCTCGTTACAATGCTAGCGAAAATTAATCGAACCTCAGCCTTTTCCATGGGCAACTCGGAAGTGCAAGTGCATCAATCACTAAGCAATTGAAAAATGAAGAGTGGCGTAGTATCATGCTATATGTGTTGACCAACCTTATCGAGGTGTAGCCGTTCATTGGGTAAGTTCTGAACGAACTTGTTTCATTTCATCGTATGTCCTTGTTTCTTTGTCCAACCCCCTTGTTTCTCGTTGATATAGGGAATTTCTTCGTCAATCCTGGCATGGATCAAGGCAACCTACCTCGCAAGAAAATAATACCCTTCTTTCACGGGGTGCGGGACCAGAGGGCCTCGATTTCATTTGTTGGTTCAAACAGAAAGCCCAAACTAATGCACCTATAAGTGACGAGCTAAGACAGGTTGCAAATAGCTATGCCGTTAGGGTCAAGTCATTTACCGGTTATGATGTGAATGGATATCGTTTTCACATAGCAAGCTACGAGCAGAGTCGGCCCAATTGAAAAACCACAAATAGCGGAGTTGTTATGCCCGGCACTAATGGACTCGACTATTATGGAAGAATTGAAGAAATCTATGAACTATCATTCTATGGTTCCAAACCTCTTACTCCTATCATATTCAAATGCTACTGGTTTCATCCTGGAGTAACGAGATGGACCCCTAAGCTTGGGCTAGTCGAGATTCGACAGGATTCCATCTATCCAGGAAAAGATGTCTACATTATGGCACAACAGGCCGTCTAGGTTTATTATACGTCATACGCATGCAAAGACACGGAGCATCTTAAGGGTTGGTCTATTGTGCACAAGGTATCGCCACACGGTAAACTACCTATCCCAAACGATGAAGATTACAACTTCAACCCAAACACATATGATGGAGAGTTCTATCAAGAAGAGGGGCTACAAGGGAGGTTTGACATAGACTTAACCGAAGAGATAGGAATGGAAGTAGACAATGAAAGGGATGATGACGAGGACGCTGAAGACGAGGTGCGAAATCTGAAGGACATACAAATGCTTGAGCGATTACGTTTAGGCAATGACAATGAAGACAACATTCCTCCTTCGGATAGTGTTGATGAGTTGGACAATGTTGATAGTGATGACGAGACCTATGATCCAGCTAATCTCAATCATGAAGATTATTTCTAATATATGTAATACTATATTTTTTGTAATTATGTTTTGTTCAATTTTGCATATATTTCTAATACATGTATTACTATGTTTTTTGTAATTATGTTTTGTTCATTTTTGCACCTATTTCTAATTACGTCTTGTTTTTTTATTGCAGGTGATTGAACAAAGATGGCGGGCGACCATCATAGGTCCGTGAACTTGATTTACCAAAGACCACACCGGCTGTAGGAGGAGGCAAAGGGGGCGGCAGAGGGATCAGACAGGAGGAGGAAGAGGAGGAGCTAGAGGAGGAGGTGGCGCCCTTGGACGAGTCAGACGAGGAGCTAGTTCGGTAGACGGACAAGGAGGAGGAGGAGGAGGGGGAGGCGGTAGGCACGGGTTCCGCTTCCTCCGACTCCTCTTCGAGTGTCTACTTGCGAGGTCCCATGAGCCTCCCACTAGGTTCCGCTTCCTCGCCAACGCCTAGTGATTCGCCCCGAAGGGCAAAAGTAAGTAACTTTATATGTTATCACCACTACTTCATATGATATGATGAAAAAAACTAATAATTTTTCTTAATCACTTGTGCAGGAACTAGGTGGTTGTGTCGGGTGGTAGCGCACGGCTAGTCAACGGCATCCTGGGTCTTCTGTGCAGGCAACACTTCTCCGGCATTGTCACGTACGCATCAAAGATGGAGCTAGCCTACTTGTTTGACCACTATGTCATCGCCCTCGATGCGGAGTACCCCCAACAAGGCGGCGCGGGTGAAGGCAGAGTTTTGGGTAAGTCTCCCTCGCACAACATTGCTCAATACATCGCATTCATTGGACTTTTTTTGAAATAATGAATGGATACATCACTTTTGTATGCAGACTTATTACAGATGCGAAGAGGGATTTGAGGCCAGCGCGGAGCAGGTGACTACCAAAGCCTGTAAAAAACTCATCACCGACATGCATCACGAGGTGCGCATCTAGACCATCGTAACCTACTACAGGTCGAAGCTTGGAGAGAGGAAAACCAAGAAAGACGCAAGAGAGATGCAGCTGACCCAGGAGCAGTACCTTGAGGTAAATGAAGAACATCAATATTGATTCGTTTTGAGATTAAGTTGGTTTAATTTGATCTTCTTATATGTCCAATACTTGATGACGTGTAGATGATTCCCTGGTGGTGCCAAGCGTATCCCGAGTGCTGGGCGATGATGGTGGAGAGGTGGTTCACAGAGGAGTACCTCAAGATGCACAGGGATGCTCGAGACCAGTTGTTTGCAGATGCAAGGTCTAGCACACCATCAAGGCAGCCGTAGCCTCGCCTGATACAAACAAGCATGGGTACGCGAATTCATTTATCTATTGTAACAGCTCAGTTCTGCCTAATTTCTAATCATCGTGCTGTCTTTCTCGCAGTCGGCGTCACATAGTGGCCAGGCTTGCTCGGACTTCTAGGCATGGTGTATGGCCCATAAGGGCAAGGCGACGCCCGACGTCTCCTTCAACCTAGGAGGACCCGTCCAAGGCATACACGAACCCAAGCGTCCACTCCTGCATCAGTGAGTACACTGAGGTGGCGAGGTCGCTCCATGGGTCAGACCACGATCCGAGTACCCAGGACTTCGATGGAGAGGCCGTCATGAGGGACGGGGCAAGGCAAGAAGCATGGGCGGTTCTGGCTTGGTGACGACGTCATTGACACGGCCTCTACTCCCTCTCTCTCCCAGATCCGAGTACGGAGCACGAGCGAGAGCCCGGCCATTCACACACGGCCGACCGCTGCACAGCACCGGGTCGACGCACTCGAGGTTATTCCTATTTTACTCGTCATACATTGATCTTTACACTTCTTATTAGCTTTGCATTACTGAAACATTGGAGTGAAATATTGCAGGCCCAGCTAGAACAAGTCAGGAGCTAGCGACCCAGCTGGACGCCGAGCGGACCGAGCGGCAGGCCCAGGCGCAGAGGCTGACGGACATTACGGAGTTTCTACAAGGGCTTGGGCAACGTGTGGGCTTCTCTCTGCCAGCTGGGCTGTTGGTTCCACCTCCGCCTCCGCGTCCTACAGTTGCAGCTACTCCTGTGAGTATGAAAGTTTTTTACTTTCGCTTGTGTTTTGCTTGTATAGGCCTCTATCTTCCTAGATTAGCTATCCAAATAATATTGTCTCATATGCAATCTTTACTCCTTTGTGCAATCTCTATCTGACGGTGGTTCGAATAATCCACCTCATGCACCTTCGAATGATAGCTGGGCCTTCACCACAGTCGCAATGGCCGAGATGGGTGCATGTTGTATTTTTTTATTTGTTGTTCACTTGGTGATAGACTAGTGATATACTTGTGATGCACTTATGGACTTTGATGGACTTGTGGATTTATTTGGATGGACTTAAGCACTTATTATTATATATGTGATATATATTGTGATGGATGTGATATGTGCGGATGAATGTGTGGATGGATGAGATATATATGTGATGGATGAGATATATATGTGATATATGCTTGTATGAATTTATTTGTCATGGTGGAATGTAAAAAAAAATAAAAAATGCCGTTTTGGGTCACTTTGCCGAGTGTTGCACTCGGTAAAGGACCCCTTTGCCGAGTGCCATGGTCACAGTACTCGGCAAAGCTGGAAAAATGGGCGCTCAGAAAACCGTTTTTCCAGCTTTGCCGAGTGCCAATACCATGGCACTCGGCAAAGATTTTTTTTAAAAAAATCAAACTTTGCCGAGTGCCAACCAGAGGGCACTCGGCAAAGAATTTTTTAAAAAAAAATTCAAACTTTGCCGAGTGCCAGCCCCGCACTCGGCAAATAATTTTTTTAAAAAAAAATTCAAACTTTACCGAGTGCCAGCCAGAGGACACTCGGCAAACAAATCTTTTTTAAAAAAATTCAAACTTTGCCGAGTGCCAGCCAGAGGGCACTCGGCAAAAAAAAATTTAAATAACTTTGCCGAGTGCCGTCCAGGGGCACTCGGCAAAGAATTTTTTTAAAAAAAATAAAAAAAATCTTTGCTGAGTGCCTGTAAGGTTGGCACTCGGCAAAGAGACCGTCAACGGGGCCGGCGCCGTGACGGTCGCTTTTCTTCGCCGAGTGACCGATAAAAGACACTCGGCAAAGAGGGCTTTGCCGATCAATTTTTTGCCGTGTGTTCTTTGCCGAGTGTAATTTGGCCTTTGCCGAATGCCTCAGGCACTCGGCAAAGAACCTGAATCCAGTAGTGTGTATGGTGGTAATTAAGTACATCTTAATTTAGGAACAAGACGGGATAATGATGTATATATTCTTTCCAATTAATTTATGTATGTGTTGGCATCTTGTGTTATTATTTTGAATTTGATCTACATATATGCATAGATAGATGGAATGGGATTGTTCTTACTAATAAATCACATATATGCAAATCGACCTATACTTGTTAAATTAAATGCAACTTTATGAGTAGGCGAATGTGCAGTAGAACTGAATTACAAGTAACTTTAATTATATTTATGAGTGGGTATTCTTAAAATTTTAACGAGGAAGTTCATTTGGTATATATTTTCTCATTGGGATAGATGTAGATTTAGGTGAGGTTGGACATCCTGTTTTGGCTAAGTAGTGTAATTTGGGTCTGTGAATGATATATGTCTCTTTTTTTCTTTTAGTGAAGTGAGTCATCACATATGCCTAGCTGTAAATTTTTTTCTTAGTTCAAATGGACTTCTGCTTCTTGTATGACAAACTCAAGCAGATACTCCCTCTGCCTCATCAAAATATAAGACGCGATTTAACTTGATGCGGTCTTCAAGAACGCCACTTTGATCACTATTTTTTTCTTCTTATAATATATAATTTAAGATAACAAAAGTTTGATCATTAGAAAGTGTCTCCAAATACAAATGCAATGTAACCATTTTTGTAGCATAAACTTTTCATATGATTAGACTAATCGTTTGTTGAAGATAACAAAGTTTGAATTTTAAAATATGTGCATATGCCTTATATTTGGGAGGGAGGGAGTGATTATTAGCACTAGATTTTATGAAGCAAAACTTGAATTGGCCTACTATTTTTAACAAGAAAAATATTGATATGATATTGCTTCTGTTTGTACAATATATAAATATCTATCAACATGCCATATTATTTTTCATTGGAAAATAGCAATCATTTTTATCGTTCTAGTAAGTTTGATGTGCAAATCTACTGTGAGCAACAACAAAAGGTTTATAGACTCCCCAACATATCCTTTTGTTATTTATTTTACATTGCACCGTATGTACTTGTGTGGACCGATAAATCATAATATGTGTTGTACCCAATGTCCCAAATTTCATGAAATTAATTTATCTCATTTATATATCTTTTTTGTTCTATTAATGAATGGCATTTTTATGTGAGTTCCAATATTTACATAACTCATTCCTCCTCAGGTTCAGATTTTGGATGCAAATGATCAAGGATTTTTGTTACTTAATTAGTAGTAGCTAGGAAACTCTTTGTGTCTTCCATGGTGAATTTCATTAAATTGAAACCTTTTTATTTTTTGTTACTTGAATACTAAATCAGTATTCTCTATGTTTTAAATTGTAAGTCATTTTAGTTTTGCTCTAAGTCAAACTTGTATAACTTTGAATAGATTTAAAGAAAAATATATTAACCTCCAAAATATCAAATATATTTAATGGTGTATCTAGTGAATCTTGTTTGATGTTTATATATTTGTGCATTTTTCTGTAAACTTGATCGCTGCAATTTGGAAAGGTGAGATATGTACGTACATTTATTTTTGTGAAATTCAGTTGAAGACCCAGTCCATCGATCATATATGACTCAACAATTAACATCATGCACGGTTTCACACAGGGACAATGAATTTCAACATTAATATTATTGTTCCCTGGACTGGGCGATACGTGCACTGATTTATATTGGAAACTAGACATATTTTGAAAATCAGTACTAGCACAATAATTATGCTGACGAGATTCAAATGGGTTTTATAGAAACTTTCCTAGTTCAAAATAACAAACGTTAAATAAATTACATCACCGACACTTCCTGTAGACTTGAAGGAAATTAAGACCCAAACTTTGAAACTTTATATTCTAGCCTTCTTTGTTCTCTGATGAGATTTGCATATATGGCTGCTTCGTACCTACATGATCGTACGCGGACCTCCTTTAGCTGTTGCCTTCGTTTTTCAACCAAAGACTGCTGAATTCTTGCCCTTGAATTGGAATAGTCCGAAAAGCTCTATCCTTGTATTTCTACTGGTGGCTACTGCCGATCAACCTTTGCATGATGGTTCACTGGGAAAAAACGCATGACAAGGGTCCTGTTGAAACAACTTTTTTACTTGGTGTTAGTATGGCTAGTGCTTGCATGATGGTTAAGTGGGAAAAAACGCATGACAAAGGTCCTGTTGAAACAACTTCTTACTTTTTACTTGGTGTTAGTATGCCTCACTACTACAGAATGGACTTGTTGTCCCGGGCGATAACTGCCTTTAGTCCCGGTTACCGCGCCAGGACGACGATTCCCGGGACTAAAGGTGGAACCTTCAATCTCGGGTCATTGAGCCAGGACTAAAGAGTGACCTTTAGTCCCGGTTGGTGTTACCAATCGGGACTAAAGGCCCTCCAGCCGAAGCAAACGTGGCCGCACCCTTTAGTCCCCGTTGGTAACCCCAACCGGGACTAAAGGTTCTTTTTCTTTTTCTTTTTATTTGTTTAATTTGTTTTCAAGTTCAGTTACACAGTATTTGTTTAATATATAATATGTTTTTATGTATGTATTCTACGCTGCTAATATAAATACACACACGCATATAATTACATCTAATTCTCATCTCGAGCATTATTATATTTGAATAAGGTATGAAACTATATATATTATAGATATATATGTATATATACAACACTTTCATAATCTTGTTCTCGAAAATAACGATATCAATAAACATTTAATTTACATCATTGGTTCCTTAAGATCAAAGTAGAACTCACCGTTGGGATTTAGCACTTTTTCTAGAAGATATCCTGCTATTGACTCTTGAACTACTTTCAGATGGTCTTTTTGCATGACCCTTCGTTTCAACCATTCAGTCTTGCATTTGAAATAAAAGGAAAAGTATTAATATATATATATATATATATTCATTTAAAAATAAATAAAAAATTGATATATACGTACTTTGAGGACATCTTCAGGAGTTCTTCTTATGTGTGCAGTGATAAATTCACGAACGTAGTATCCACACAAGTTATTACCTGGTTCCTGCCGCAAACACCACTGTACGAGAAGAAGATTATTCTCATCATCTCACACGTAAATTGAAGTACGATATAGTAATTAAACACGTGGGGAAGTATATATAGTACAACTTACTGGTATTTCAACTACATTAAGTGGTGCCTTGCAATCCTTGCGGTATTGCCGAATAAACTCTTTCCAAACCATGTGCGACCAATAATGTACGATCGTTAATAAATTATAGGCAAAGTCTATTTAATAATAGTTGTGTGCGAGAGATTGAAATTACCCCTGGATAATGTCTATCATATCTTGGTATAGTGCTCGCTCTTTTCTCAACGAGTCCAAGATTACTAACTGACTTGAGTTTAACTCAATGACAATGAGTATCTAGTGAAACCTGTATTAGTTTATACACACACGTACATGCATATAAGTTGTATTGATATTACATAAAATATGTAGACTACATTATTATTAACACTTACTCAAAGTTGTACGGGAAAAGTATTGTTGTCTTGTCGTGCTGCTTCACGAAGAACTTCATGATATTCGTCTGTACTTCAGATACCCAGTGCTCCTTGACAATAATATCGGTTTTGAATACGATATAAGGATCAATGAAGCCAACACTGGTGTCTTGTATTCTTTGGAGCTCCGACATCTGGAATATGTATATAAATATAAGTTACATGTGAGGATAATTATATACACGTACGTATGGAAGTAAGTTTATTAAATAAAAGTAAGAATCACTTACAAATAAAAGGAGCTAATGATTGATTTGTCCAGAGCGTCCAAGTGGTATAGTCGATGCAATTCTTCGAAACTAATATGTAAGATGTCATCACCACGGAAGTAATGATGGTCTCTAAATCTGACAAAGATCCACTACTCACCCCTGCCACACGCCTACATGTACCACTTGTTGAGCAAGTACATTTGCGTACCTAATTCATTCAGAGCCGCAGGGTTGTATAGATTTTTGCCAAATTTATAAGTCTTCCAGGTATCAACTTCCAGGTTCTGGATTAGAGCTTTGCCCATCACTTGATCCAAGGTTAAATCAGTTTGTTCAAAAAAGCATTAAGGTCTTGAACCGACACTTCTCCAGAGTTGTCTGGTCGATAGACTTCTATGTTGGAACCATATTCATTAGCAACAACAAGATTTTGCATTGGTTGCTTCTGTTGTTCGAGCTGTAGGACATCCTTCCCTGATGCTCTTTTCCTTTTCTTATGTGTATCATGTGACTTCACGAGGGAGCGGTCATAGTCTGATAGTGGCGGAGGCTTACGAACTTTAAGCATCTTTTTCTTGTGAGCTTCGACCTTCTGCCTCAGCTGATCTCGTGGTATGTAAAAGTACGACTTCTCCTTAAGCTTCGCTTGTCTCTGCTTTTGGATATCTATAAAAAATCTTTCACTTTTTTGTCTTCTTCAGCTACTATTTGCTCATCAGTCTTTTTAGGAAGTATTTCTTGAGAAATAACTCTTTTTTGGGGTCTTCTTTGTCGCCGGGACCTTAGTCGTCTTTGTAGTGCGTCGCTGTGGAGGGGGTGGGGGCGGTGTTGGAGACCGGCGTGGAGGCGATGAGGCTGGTGTTGGAGTCTGGCGTGGAGGCGTTGGAGATTGTTGTGGAGGCGGTGGGGCCAGGTGTAGGAGTTGGAGATCGTTGTGGAGGCGATGGGGCCAGTGTAGGAGTTGGAGATCGCCGTGGGGATGAAGTCATCTCGCCCCCCGTGACGCTGTGATGAGATGGGGAATGAATGATTGAGCTAGGCTGGGGGAGACCCTGCTACAAAAATAAGTTGTGGGTCAATTATTTTTGAAGCCAATATAAAATTAATGGAAAAATAATATTTCATTCACTTTCATTTGTACCTAGGGTGAGGTAGGGGAAGCGGTGGCGCCCCAGGAATGATGATAAAGCATTTGCGCCATTGAATAAATGTCTTCTCTGCTTCTCCTAGTATCTTCTCCCCATCACCACCTTCAATGTCAAGAGGAACATTGTTGTAATCTTTGAGCACTCTATCGACCGAGACGCTAGCATATCCTGGTTGAATAACTAACCCATGGATTCTTGGTGTCTTCGTTCGGTCTATTGGAGATACAGCCCCGACAGCCACCATGATTGATGCATTATTACCATCTGGAATGTGTAGCTCACATGTTGTTAGAGGCTCGGTAATGTCATCAACAGGGAAGCGCAACCTAACGTCACCTTGAATAACTGGCAGCTCCGTGGAAGCACAACTGCTTTTCATCTGACCAACGGGGCTAATGGTGACTCCCGGTGTTGATTGCGATTGCATTTGACTCATTGCTAGCTGCACTTGCCTCTTGATCTCCTCCTGCATTCTTGCCTCAAGAGATTTTTCTCGTTCACGTGATTCAAGCAATGCTTGTCGTGACTCATTAACAAATTGCTCCAATACACGGATTCGGTCTGCCTCCTTATCCTTCTTTCTCTAGCGGCTTCTATAGGTATCCCTATCTGCTGGGAATGCTTGTAGCCATGGAACCGCCCAATAGCCTCTTGTTTGACTACCGTGTTCGGGATTCTCTAGGGCATATGTCAATTCATCCTTTTCTCTGTTGGGCTTAAAAACACCAATACTAGCTTCTTCCCTAGCACGAGCTAGTCTCTGTATTGCTCTCTCAATTTTTTGGCAAAAAATTAGCTTTCCAGTGTCTGGGTCTAGGCTTTCCCCATGAGCATAGAACCAATTCTTCGCGTGTTGAGGCCAATTCTTCTCTATTGTTTCAGGTATGATTCCCTTGGCAGTAATCTCTGCTTCTAGGTTCTGCCACTTGGGAATAGCACTCCTATAACCACCTGATCCCATGCGATGATGGTATTGCTTCTATCGGGCATTCTGCTGATTCCTCATCACACGTTCCTCACTCTCTTGAGATGTCTTGTATTGTACGAAGTCATCCCAATGGGACTCCAACTTGACAAACGCCTTAGCATTGAAATTCGGCGTTTCATTCTTCAAGATAAACTTTTTATATAATGTCTTCTTCCAACTCTAGAACAATGTTGCCATCTTCTTCATTGTCCAATCCCTCACTAGCTCCTTCAAAGCATCATCTGCTTGTAATGTGAAATGCTGAGTGATATCTCTCCAAGCTAGGTTCTTGTCATGATCAGATACAAAACTAACATTAGGAGCGGATATCTTTTGCTTCCATTCACGAGCACTAACTGGGATCCTATCCCTTACAATGAACCCCATGTTGATTGACATATGTATGAGCATGTGGTCTCAATGGTTTGCCGGTGTCGGTGTCGAATTCTGATATTATGAAACGTCCCTCTAATGGCTTTTTTGGCCCTCAGACTTTCCTACTCTTGTCGGTGGTTGATGTAGATCTAGAGACCGGCTACATGAGTAGAAACACAATGATTAACAACAAATATACATACGCATGCATCTATAAGAGATGATAGATAATCGAATATATCTCGCCAGTATTTTTTTGCGCGACAATTTGTTGATCTTCAACCACCGGCATATTCAGGATATCCTCATAATCAGTAAAGTACTGACTCATGTCATCTACATCCACATTGGTGCTGGCGTTGATAATATTCGTCATTATGTCATCATTCAAGTTATCATCCAGAGCAGCCATTTGTATCTTCAAGATAACACATAGATAGAATTACTATGGCACATAACATAAGTACATGTGATAACACATATAGAATTACTAAATCCAATTAAATATAATAACACATAATATTTCATAAGGATAAACAATAATAAGGTATAGGCTTTGGAATCGAATAAAAACACTTCCGATCCAAAAACATGGAAATAAGTACATGTATATATACACATAGAATGATACAATTTTTCTCTCTCTCTCTCAACACATAGAATAAGTGCATATGTATATATCTCTAGATATGCATGTGATAACACATAGAATGTCTCTCTAGATACAATTTTCTCTCTCTCTCAACACATGGAAATAATTAAGTACATGTATATATACACATAGAAATAATTAAGTACATATATATGTATACATATAGAATCTCTAGATAGAATTAATTACTAAATCTAATTAAACCTAACAAATATACATAGATAGAATTACTAAATCAAAATTAAATCTAACACATAGAGAGAGAGATAGAATAATAATTACTAAATATATCAAAAACTATAATAAAAAACTATCTAAATAAAGTACTAATTAAATTTTAATACATTTAAATCTAATTAACATATATCAAAAACTATCTAAAAAACTAAGAATAAACTACTAATTAAATTTTAATACATTTTAATCTAACATATATATCAAACACTACCTAAAAACTATCTAAAAAACTATCTAAAAAGTATCTAAAAAATATGGCTGAGCGCTATATAGCTAGCAACAGGCTATGGATGGCCATGGCGGCTGGGCGTGCTGGCCGGCCACGGGGCCGAGTAGAGCCGCGCGAGGACGACGTACGACGGAGACTCGACGGCTGCCAGGCACAGGGTAGACGACGATGAGGCCGGGCGGGGGTAGATCACGATGACGGCGGCGCGGGCGCGGCAGAGATGACGAGATCGACATTGTAGATCGAAAAAGTAGAAGATGAAGAGAGAAACCGTTCGATATATATAGGCCAGGACCCTTTAGTCCCGGCTTGTAACACCAACCGGGACTAAAGACCCTTTAGTCCCGGCTGGTAAGCCGAACCGGGACTAAAGATATTTTTGGGCGGGCAATTCCGCCCACCCTTTAGTCCCGGTTCCTGACCTGGGCCGGGACTGAAGGCCTAAAATTTTTGCAGCCCGCCAAAGTGTTGTTTTTTCATTAAGGGTTGTAGATCTTGATGAGCTGCTCAAATGAGACACTAAATGACCTCAGATGAAAAATCTCTGAATACCAAGTTTGATCATCTCAGCAAGATCTACAATTGTTACATAGCTCATTTTCCCATTTGAGAAAGCTTTATCAAACACTAGTCATAAATTCTTGAATCTCATATAGACTTTCTAAAACTATGTCACACACTTGTGAAATTTGAACTACATTTTGTTCAAACTTTCTCAAATGAAAAATGGCCTATATAAGGATTGTAGATCTTGATGAGCTGAACAAACTTGGTATTCAAAACTTTTCAATTTGAGACAATCTAGGGTTCCGAAAACTAGTTTGTAGGCGTCGAAATTTAAAAATCACAAATTTGAACCATCCAAACCATCTCAAATGGAAAGTTGACCAAAACAACAATTGTAGATATTGATGATTTTAACAAACTTGGTATTCAAAACTTTTCAATTTGAAGTCATTTAGAGTTCATAATACTAGAGTCAAAGTGTTATTTTTTCATTTCACCAAATTTGACTTGGTCAAACTTGCTCAAATGAGACACTAAATGACCTCAGATGAAAAATCTCTGAATACCAAGTTTGATCATCTCAGCAAGATCTACAATTGTTACATAGCTCATTTTCCCATTTGAGAAAGTTTTATCAAACACTAGTCACAAATTCTTGAATCTCATATAGACTTTCTAAAACTATGTCACACACTTGTGGAATTTGAACTGCATTTTGTTCAAACTTTCTCAAATGAAAAAATGGCCTATATAAGGATTATAGATCTTGAAGATCTGAACAAACTTGGTATTCAAAACTTTTCAATTGGAGACAATCTAGGGTTCCGAAAACTAGTTTGTAGGCGTCGAAATTTAAAAATCACTAAATTTGAACCATCCAAGCTATCTCAAATGGAAATTTGACCAAAACAATAATTGTAGATCTTGATGATTTTAACAAACTTGGTATTCAAAACTTTTCAATTTGAAGTCATTTAGAGTTCATAATACTAGAGTCAAAGTGTTGTTTTTTCATTTGACCAAATTTGACTTGGTCAAACTTGCTTAAATGAGATACTAAATGACCTCAGATGAAAAATCTCTGAATACCAAGTTTGATCATCTCAGCAAGATCTACAATTGTTACATAGCTCATTTTTCCATTTGAGAAAGTTTTATCAAACACTAGTCATAAATTCTTGAATCTCATATAGACTTTCTAAAACTATGTCACTAACAGTGCATCGTTGTATCATGCGGGCACAACAGTGAATTTTTTCTTGACGTATGACCCTTGGTTATGATCTTGTCATAACCATAGAGTGTCTTCATCATTTAACATGATGCTTGGATCTTTCTTCACTATGAAGGGTGGAATTCGGACATTTCTTTCATAATCTTCTCACATGTCTGACTTGTCTTCAATTCTCACTATATTTATTTTCCTAGAAAGAACTATGTGGCGCTTTGGCTCATTGATCATTGAGTTGATGTCTTACGTTTTTTCCTCTCTTTGATTTTGTAGACATGTCTTTCACATAGAACATCTGACTCACATCGGCAGCAAGGACGAATGGTTCGTCTTTGTACCCAATATTGTTGAGGTCCACTGTTGTCATTCCATACTCTTTAGTCGACTGTTACCCCTCCTCCGGTCAGCTTCACCCATTGGCACCGGAATAAAGGGACTTTAAAATTAGGTGCGTAGTCTAGTTCCCATATATCTTCTATGCGGCCATAATATGTTTGTATATTCCCATTTGGATCTATGTCATCTATGCGAACACCACTATTTTGATTGGTGCTCCTTTTATCTTGGGCAACTGTGTAAAATGTATTCCCATTTATCTCGTACCCTTGGTACATGAGGATATGCCATGATGGTTGCCTAGCCAACAAATACAGTTGCTCATCAATATTGTCATCGCCTTGACATTCTTTTCACAACCAACCACTGAAACTTTCCATGTGCTGACGCCTAATCCAAGCTTCAGTCTTCCCTGGAAACTTTGATCGTAAGAACTCCTTATGTATCTCGATGTACAGGATGCACCAATGACGAGTTCTGAAGAATTGTGTAGTGTAGCTTTATTGAAATAATCATCTTCCATGCCAATATATGTTTTCTTCCCTAAAGTTCCTTTACCACTGAGTCTCCCCTCGTGTCGCGATTCGGGAACGCCAATTGGGGCAAGGTCAGGAATAAAGTCAACACAGAACTCAATGACCTCCTCTATTCCATAGCCCTGGGCGATGCTTCCTTCAAGCTTAGAATGGACTTCCACATATTTCTTCAAGACTCCCATAAACCTCTCGAAGGGAAACATGTTATGTAAGAACACAGGTCCAAGAATACTAATCTCCTTCACCAAATGAACTAGGAGGTGTGTCATGATATTAAAGAAGGATGGAGGGAACACCAACTCAAAGCTAACAAGACATTGAACTACATCATTCTGTAGAGTAGCTAGTTCCACTGGATTGATTGCCTTCTGAGAAATTGCATTGAGGAATGCACATAGCTTCACGGTGGCTAGACGTATATGTGGAGGTAGAATTCCTCTTAAAGCAACTGGAAGCAATTGCGTCATAAGCACGTGGCAGTCGTGGGACTTTAAGTTTAGGAATTTCTTCTCTGGCACATTTATTATACCCTTTATATTGGAGGAGAATCCCGATGGGACCTTGATGCTGCTTAGACATTCGAACATGTTATCCCTCTCTTCTTTGCTAAGCATGTAGCTAGCAGGACTTAAGTAATGACGTCCATCATCTATCTTCTCTGGATGAAGGTTGTCTCGTTCTTTCATGCTCTGCAAGTCCTGGCGTGCTTCAAGTGAATCGTTTGGCTTTCCGTACACACCCATGAATCCTAACAGGTTCACACAAAGATTCTTTATTAGGTGCATCACGTCGATTGCGTTGCGGACCTCTAGGACTTGCTAATAGGGTAGCTCCCAAAAGATGGACTTCTTCTTCCATATGGGTGCGTGTCCATTAGCATCTTTGGAACAAATTCGCTGCCTTGTCCCTTTCTAAATACTACTTTCACATCCTTGACCATTGCGAGTACATCTTCCCCAGTTTAGTTATGAGGCTTCTTCCGGTGGTCTAGCTTACCTTTAAAATGCTTACCTTTCTTTCTTACTTGGTGATTCAAAGGAAGGAATCGACGATGGCCAAGGTACACGACCTTTCGACATCTTTTCAACTATATACTGTCAAGGTCATCAAAACAATGTGTGCATGCATTATATCCTTTGTTTGTCTAACCTGAAAGATTACTTAAAGCAGGCCAATTATTGATTGTTATGAACAACATTGCTCGTAGGTCAAAGTGTTCTTGTTTGTACTCATCCCAGATACGTACACCTAGTTTGTTTCATAAAACTAGAAGTTCTTCAACTAATGGCTTCAGATAGACATCAATGTCGTTGCCAGGTTGCCTCGGACCTTGGATGAGGATCGGCATCATAATGAACTTTCGCTTCATGTATAACCATAGAGGAAGGTTGTAGATACATAGAGTAACTGGCCAAGTGCTATGACTAGTGCTACTGCTCCTCAAAAGGATTCATACCTATCTATACTTAAGGCGAACCTTAAGTTTCTAGCCTCATTTGCAAACTCTAGAAATTCCCTGTCTATCGCTCTCCACTGGGACCCATCAGCTGGGTGTCTCAGCATATTGTCTACCTTACGGTCTTCTTTATGCCACCACAACAACTTTGCATGGTCATTATTTCTGAACAAACTGTTTTAAGCATGGTATTATAGGAGCATACCATATAACCTTGGCAGGGATTTTCTTTCTAGGACGTTGTTCACCCTCGACAGTCACCAAGATCATCGCGCCTGATCTTATACCGTGCTGCTTTACATACCAGGCATTCATCCAAATTCTCGTATTCATTGCCATGGTAGAGGATGCAGTCATTAGGACATGCATGTATCTTCTGGATTTTTAATCCCAAAGGGACAGACAACCTTTTTTGCTTCGTACGTAGTGGTGGGCAATTCATTTGGCTTCGGAAGCATCTTCTTTATGAGGTTCAATAAATTCCTAAATGCCTTATCGGATACACCATTCTTTGCCTTCCACTGTAGCAATTCCAGTGTTGTACCCAGCTTTTTTTGCCCCTCTTCGGCCGTCGGGTATAGCAACTTCCTATGATCCTCAAGCATGCGCTTCGAACTTAACTTTCTCTTTTTCACTTTCGCATTCTTGTTGTGCATCACGAATGGCATCGCCAAGAGCATCACCGAGATCATCTTCTGCCGCTACATCTTCTTCATCTCTCCCCATTGTAGTATCATCAAAGGCACCATACTGAGCAATAATGTCATCAATGTCTAAATCTTCTCCTTCACCTTCTTTCATCATGACCCCGCTTTCTCCATGCTTAGTCCAACATATATAGTTTGACATGAAACCTGACTTAAGCAAATGTGAATGAAGACTCATTGAGCTTGAATATTCCTTTAAATTCTTACATATGGCACATGGACAGCACATGAAGCCATCCCGCTTATTTGCCTCGGCCACACCTAAGAAATAGTGCACATCCCTCAATAAAGTCTTAGGAGCGGCGATCGATATTGTACATCCAATGGCGTGACATAATCTGCATTACACGACAAATTATGAAAACCTTGAACATAATTAAGTATTTTATTACACAACATAGATGACACACACACGGTTGATTAATTAACTAAGCCTGGCTACAACGTAAGCAATCCCAACTATCACTAAACAAACTAAAACTACAATGCACTTCAGTAACATAATTATTTCATGATCGTACGCAACTAAAATAGACAAATCATTCTTCTGTTGAATATCAATAAGCTTCTCCTGCTAGCTCACTGCCTCATCATCAGCAGCCGCTACCTCAAGTGCACCCGAATTCTACACGTATGTAGCATAATCTTCCTCCCAGTACCAACCATCGCATCCATTGCCCTCCCACTGAAATTAAAGCCAAAAAATATTTAGTCAAAAATATTCAAGAAAAGTAGGTCAATTAGCCATAATAATCAAATGTGTAAGAAACTCACATCGCGATCCGGGCACTTATAGAAAACACGACCCTTGTTGGGTCCCTGTCTCTTGACTCGGTACTCCATCAAAATCTTCTGCTTACACTTGCCGCAGATAATGAGAGGGAGTTCTGGCCTCAGTCGTTTCGAAACCGAACGAGAGGCCGAGGATCCGGTACCAGTTGTCATCTACTTTCTATACTTATTTTTGCAAACTAGTGTAAATTTCACATTTTCTAAAATAATATATTTAAATAAAACTAAAATTATTTATTTATCTAACTAAACCATGAAATATGTACTATGTATAATAGTAAAATACCAAACTATCAAGTGATTTTACTATTGTAAATCATCATGTGATTTTGAGCTAAAAATGACATAGAAATCACATAGCTCAAAAACATGTTTCAATAAATAACCATCCGTACTAGTTGACCTTGCTTACGTGATCATCTCGACGAGCATTTCTCCACCGGACGGCACCGTACTTGGCCAAAGAAGAGCTCCGATTCTACGAGGAAGGGAACACGGTCTTCCACGACCGTTGCCGCTCTCCCTCGTAGAATCAAAGCTCCTCCTTGACGTCCGTTACCGCTTGGCAGAGAATATACTCGCCGAGATGAACACGGTCCGCAAGTTCAACTAGTACGGATTTTCTATAATTTTCTAACTATTTTCTAAGTTTTTCATTTCATGAAAATTTTAATTCTAAAAAATAAAAGGCATGATTTCTAAGTATTTTATTTCATGGAAAAAATAATTCTAAGTGACCTGCTCGATATCGGCGAGCTCGCGGGCGTTTAGGTTGCCGAGAATAGTAACATTTGTAGATGACATTTGTAGGTCTGAAGTTATCAAATATCTATCAAATTATAGCTCAAAAACATGTTTCAATAAATAACCATCCGTACTAGTTGACCTTGCTTACGTGATCATCTCGGCGAGCATTTCTCCACCGGACGGCACCGTACTTGGCCAAGGAAGAGCTCCTGATTCTACTGAGGAAGGGAACACGGTCTTCCACGACCGTTGCCGCTCTCCCTCGTAGAATCAAAGCTCCTCCTTGATGTCCGTTACCGCTCGGCAGAGAACATGCTCGCCGAGCTGAACATGGTCCGCAAGTTCAACTAGTACGGATTTTCTATAATTTTCTAACTATTTTCTAAGTTTTTCATTTTATGGAAAAATTAATTCTAAGATCACATAAGCCGCCGGGGACGAGGATGGCGCGTGCTCCAGCGAGGACGAGCGAGGCATGATTTTGATGAACTAATTTAACTTTTGTTTATCCAAACATATATGCAAATCATCATGTGATTTTGAGCTAAAAATGACTATATAAAATCATAATAAAGTCCAACATATAAAGTTACACATGCATCTACATCGCAAAATGAGATAAGCTACTGATAAAACATAAGAGGATTAAGTTTGTTACCTCCAAAATCGAAGAGCAACACCAATATAGGGGGAGAGAGCAAGAACAACAATAAGCTGAAGAACAGAGGCAGTGAGTTTGAATGGAATGGCTTGGGCTTGGGGATGAAGAAATGAGCCGGTGTATAGGCCGGCATAATTAGTCCCGGTTAGGTGGCCAAATCGGGACTAAAGATTAATATTTATTCTCGGGGTATCACCCAAACCGGGACTAAAAGCTTTAGTCCCGGCTGGTATTATCAACCGGGACTAAAGGTAAACCTTTAGTCCCGGTTGGTAATACCAGCCGGGACTAAAGATCCCTGCCCCGTGGACGACCGTTGGGCAGGGACCTTTAGTCCCGGTTGGTATTACGAACCGGGACTAAAGGGTCCTTTAGTCCCAGGGGTAAAAAATGCCGAGGCTACTACTAAATTGGAACATCGTTCTAAAGTCTGTTCTCTAGTAGTGCCTACTGCTGATCAACCTTGCATGATGGTTAACAGGGAAAAAACGCATGACAAGGGTCCTGTTGAAACGCCTTTTTACTTTTTTTACTTGATGTTAGTGTAAGAAAGAAAAGTAATCACATTTCGCAGATAAACTAAGAGAAAGGGTACATTTTTGTGATGGGCAAAAGCCACCGACTTGACTGTGTACTCGGTTAGCCCTCTCTGTATAATAAATTTATAAATGTGAACACGGACAATAGGGCACTAGAGCATGCAAGAATGAAGTAGCCAATGTCAAGTGTCAAAGCGCATGCATTGTAGTGGTGAAGATCTCAAGCCTCAAACCGTGCATGCGTGGTCACGCTAAGAACTAGTCCCCAAGACAACACAGACTATAACACTGAACTGATCAAACCGTCTGCGCAGATGGCTACACATTGGAAAGACCACTTCCTGCTATACAGGATCGGCAGGTAAAACCGTGTCTCCCCGTCCAACCATGCGTACGGACAGGGTTCCCTCCCTGATGGTGACATGTTGTTCTTGCTCTTCCCGCGGATGGTGGCGGCGGCGGCCAAGCGCGGAGGGGCAGGTTGGAGACGAGATTCAGATTCTCCTCCGATCAGATCAATAATTCCATTGCCCGGTCATAGACTGCATCCTTGTCCTTTTCAGGCGCCGGCGGGCAGCTTGATCGGCAGTTTTCTCCCGCGCCGGCTTGCACTGCATTGGGGACTGGGGACTGGGGGTTTATTTCGTGTTCGATCAGCATGGGGGACTGGGGACTGGGGACTGGGGGTTTATTTCGTGTTCGATCAGCATGGGGGACTGGGGACCGTATCCGTTTATTTCGTGTTCGATCAGCATGGGGGACTGGGGACTGGGGGTCGGGGACGAGGACGAGGACGACGCCGTCTCCCCTGCGCCATCCGTCAAACTGTCAAAGCGCGCGACAGCCGCCAGGGGAATGCCCCTCCACCACGTAGCATGCGCCCAGTTCCAGCCAGCAGAGGCCCGGTCTCGGATCCCATGCCGTCGCGCCTGTTTCTCGGCGGTAGGCGGTAGCACTAGCACACACGAACACGCTCACGTGCCGTCCGGATGCCCGGATACGGTCCGTAGTCAACCATGCATGCACGTGGCAGACACACCACGTCGCAGCTGCCCGGATACGGTCGTGGGTTGTGCCTCTTTGGAACTTGTATGGTAGTTTCAATGGCTCTCGTGCGAGTCACCAGCATTGGCTGCCTAGGATTTAGTTGGAATTTGGAAACGCGGTAGAAACAAATGTATGCCGGACTCGTTATTCTCCGAGCAAATCAGAATGTAGCGAGAATTCTGTTATAAAACATGTTGCCAGCGGCCAGAACCTTTCTCTCTCCGTCTTTTATGATCAACATAGTAGATGAAAGTAGAACACATAGACACAAGAGATAGGGAAGACTATTCTTTATTTCTCTCAATATTGGTGATTACAACATAAAACTCCCACATATATATAGTCCTGCCAAGGTCTAAGGGTTTGGTAAGAGTCCACATAAAACGGACTAGGATTAGGATTCCTCTTTTTTCTTTCCTTCTAGAGTAGAGTCCTGTATGTTTTACAACACTCCCCCTTAGGCGATTACCACGATATGCACATGTCTCATTAAAAACTCTATCCGAAAATCTAGTGGAAAAACGGTTCTTGGATAAAAGAAGTACATCACATTCGTTAATTGCATTGCACATGTGTCTCATTAAAAACCTTACGTGAGAAACCTTCAATGAAAAAAGAGTACAACATTTAATCCTTCTTGGTCATGTATTCTTCAGAATATTCTATTCTTCATGAATAGATATTTATCTTCATGATCTATGCATAAACTTCAATGTTTTAGTAAATATGATCTACTTGATCTTTATAATTCTAGTAGTTTTAATTACCTTCAAGGTAGATTTACTCAAATTGCTCCCCCTCATAAAGTCATCATTTGAATTTCATTGTCCAGTCCACACTTTTCATATATGTGTGCTTAATAATGGTATGCAGTACCATAATACTATATCTTTCAAAATGTTGGCTTACCATTCTTGAATGAATTATAATATGAGTAAACAAGAGCAATATGCTTCATGCATAAATAATCACTTATTAGTTGTGCAAAATAAATAAAATTTATCCTTCAGAGTAATAAATCCTTTCAGAGGATTATGGGAGTAAATAAGTTACAATATTCAATATCTTCTAGATAGTGCATCAAATCTTATACTATAGTTTGAATACTTCTCTAATTCTTACTTAGAGGATTTCCAAATTATATTTTCTATAAATCTTCAGTGATTTTGATTGTACCACTAAATAATAAATATAGTCTTGCATTTGGTATTAAGGGAATAATTCAATTGCCAAAATAACCATTATTCTCATACCTTCTATGATATTTAGAGGATACCAAAACTTCATTGCTAGCTTTACGATATACACTTTCTGAGTGTTTGTATGACACCTTCATGGTGTTTATGATTCCTCATTTGCTTTCTTTTGGGTCTATATTCACTTCAGGGATTAATGATGCTTTTTCAAGAATCGACTGGTAAATCCTTCATAGATTAAATCCTTCAAGGATGTTCTCATTCTTAGTGAATAACATTTCTCTTCTATGAGATATATTCTCTACTACATGAGAGATTATTATGTGATATACACAATGAGATAGTGTTATTCACTACAAAGTCATTCGATGACTATTCCTTCCAGGACATGTTCTTCTTGAGACTTCAATATTCATTCAGGAATATATTATACCTTAGACTTCTTAATACTTTGTATGAGATTTAATTTCTATTTGTTGCGATTTATATTCTTCAGGAACTATATGGATCTTCATGATCCATTTATTAACTGTATATTTCATATTCATTCATTTCATTTACCAGAGATATAGCAGAACATTTATTTCTTCTTAGTAGGAGATTCAACCTCAATTACATTCTTCATTGACCCGATATAATCGCTACAGGCGACTTTGCCATGGACTTTATTTTCTAGGATTCGGGTTCTCATAAGAGAAACATTTGCAATTATAGAGGTAACGTTGTCGACAACTATTATTTTCTCCTAATATTCTCATAATATGAGATTATTCTGTCTTTTTATTATTTTCTAAACAAGAGATGATTTGTTGTTCTGTATACCCAACACTAATGATGCGCGCGCTTAGTGTGTTGAATTTCATCTTCACTGATGATCCTCTTCATGAGGTGCTTAACCTTCTTCGTGAGGTGTTCCCTTCATGAGAATAGAGGGGGTTTATTTTATTTCTATCCAACAAGTACACATTAAACTAGAATCGACATGCGTTCCCCAGTAGATTTTAGCTTGATAGTATGCAACATTTAGTTTGCTACTAGTAAACACAACTTCTGGTTTATAACTTCAAGTTACTTCCTCTTATTTTCAAAAATATCTGGTATATGCTCCACTTCATGCTTCACAAGAGCATTAGTCAAACTATTGTTTGATTTTAGTGCGTGATACTATTCCTACTTCAAGCTTCAAGGAATATTTTTTTCTCTTAAGACCATTTTCCTTCTATGGAAATAATATTTGGATGTTCAACATAGGCTTTCTTTCCTCCTAATGCCAATATTAGATCTTTAATAGCATACTTCAAAAGATATCCCCTATCATGGGCTTAAAATAAATCAAATTCATGTATCTCCAACTATAAGTGGAGGCCCATTCATATATGCTATGATGTAGTTTTATGAGAAAAATTCACGCACATATTTTAACACGGGGGTTATTATTCACTAAATGCAGTGAGCTAGAATACATAAAGTGCACTTAAGAATGTTCAACATTCCTACAAACTCAGGGATGTTCTTCCCCCTGATTTACACATATCATGGTTTAGAAAACTATTTCATTGTCTAGCTTCTTTATTGTTTAGCAAAAAAATGATCCAATTACTCATACATAAAAAATGGACCATATACTTCAAATGTATATAATATGCAACATTCAAAATCACATGGAATTTCTTCTAGAAATTTCTAATTGCCATTAATACAAAATTCCCAAAATGCCTTTTCTTCAATAATCTCAAATCATCTAAGTGTGTAATCCACCATTTTAATTTCACAATTATTCATCACATCAATTGGGTCACTTCTCCATTTAGCTAATTTCAGATTAACGGACTCTCCCTGATGTTAGGCTACTTGGCCATAGACCAATGTATTGCTTATGCATGCAACGCATTGAAAGCAAAATATTTCTTAGTTCAATGAAAACTAGCGTGCTAGCTAGCCAATTTAATTATGAGGGAAAAAGGTAGTAGCTATAAGCTACGAATATAGCTTCTATGCTAATACTCATGCATGAGTGGAGAAGTTGCAGCTCAACGAGAGCACAACATAGTGATACACATTCATGTGTAATGTGAAATGTTGGTGTTCAATCCAATGTAATAGATAACAATAAAATACAAAGCTACAAGCTTACTTGCAATTCGTGCAATGTAGAGAAAGTTAACTTGGTCAGAGAGGATGCAACAAGGACTTCAAGTCCTGATACATGCACTTAAAGATAGATTTAAGAAGGCTATGTCTATTAAATATATATTACCCATATTTTTTATGCCTTTACCTAAAATTCTTCTCCCTTTTCATGCCATAATTACTTCAAGTAGTAATAAGCTTCATGCATCTATGAATAATCATTTTAAATGTTCCATAGAATTCAATCATACTCCTAGTATTCAATGATTGTGGCATGAAATTCATATATCCAGTATACTATTCAGTGTACAACAACGGATTCAGGGTAGGACATAAACTTCTAGTTTCTGGGCTAAAGTATTAGATACTTAGTTTTAGGATTATACAATTTCTTGGCTCAATTAATCCTTCCAAGATCAGTTAATATACCAGTATAGTTCAATTGTTCATGTGCTTATAGAAAATCCAGTTTCTCTTCTACCTACATGGTAATAATACACAAAGAACTATAACCTTCATGGTTAATTGAGACTTCTTTTTGGATAAAATTAATGGAAAACTTATTTAGATAGGCAAAAATAGGCAATTGTTTATATGTGAAACATATAAATCAAATTTATTCCATGAGAAATAAACACATATTACTTCAAGTAAGAATTACAACTAAGAATATTAAATATTTCATATTAGTCTTCAAGCTAATAAAATAACCATTAACCACTTAATTCAACATGAATTAAAACTTAATGCACTACCACTACCGTATACTAATACTTCTATATAGTATAAGTTTAAAGACAATACAAGTAGCACATGGTTTAAGTTATTCTTCTAGATAAACCTTAAAAATTCATTACCCATTCTTACATGTCTTGGCTTCTATGCTTGATATTTAGCAGCTTCATGCATGCTTTATTTCATAGTGGTGATATGTAATCATGATCCTTCTAGGAGTATAATATATGCAAGTCTGGTTCATAGAGTTGTCTAAAAATTCTAACTTCAACTTCCGTTTGAGTAATTTCTGATGATAAATTCAATACTTCATGTATTACAATGCTCTTTGATATTCTATACACAAGATACATTTCTTCATGAATATACATTGATAAAATCTTATTTACCATCTTGTCTTCTAGACATTTAATACAAAGCTTCAAGCTATTATTTATAGAGCAGCATTATACCTCGATCTATAGGCATACAAGCTTGAAAATTCGACTTTCAGTGTAATATGATATTTCGTAATCATAATTTGGGATTTTTCTCATGCAGTGAGTCCCACAATGCATTTGTTATTTCTCCTGGCCATATACTCATTCTAGAGAGTAATCAGGAAATATATCCTGAGTTCACTACACTTCAATGGTAGCAAAATATCCTACATGGATTTAATAATGACTATAACAAATAATTCTACTATTCTGAGTAATTCTAGAAAATTTCTTCTCTTTTGACGCATGCATATGTTAACATAAATTGGACCATGTGCATATAAGTTTACTACATGTAAACAGGTAGCAAGGTGCAAAAAGGTAGTGGACGGTTATTCAAAATATTCTTAGAAGCATCCTAGCATTTTTCAGGATGATGGTATATGCAAATTTTCAGAATTAATACCAAGCATTCATTCATCCCAAAAATTATTCACTGCTAGGAAAGAAAATAGATATGAGTGTCTTGAAAATATAAGTCTAAGATCTGCAGGATTTAGAGAGCTCATATACCTTATACCATATTTCTAATGTAATCATTCAAAATTTTATTCTTGCAATTACATGGTATATACTTCATAACGTGTGATATATAAATAAATGCATTCAAAGGAGCATAAAAAATCAACATGGTACATATACATGAACATAAATTAAATACTATAAATGTATACAAATAGAGGGATTTTTTGTCAAAATGATTTTCTTCTAGAAATTTGTGGCACACCGCACATGTAGCTGCAAGCTTGATGATTAGTCACGGTGATGAGGTGCTTGCTAGCATCAAGTTCACAATTCTTCATGCGTGCTAAAACTACAGGTTATAAAATTTTCAAAGCCGAACAAAGACGTAGATTATTAGCATGTTGGAACTACATGTTCCTGTGCCTGATCTAACAATTGTATGATCAACGAGATCAAGACAATATTTTTACAGCTTCATGCCGTATTTTGCTTTCTTTAATGCAAAATTCATGCCTAATAGACACGTAAGCAGCATTCAGGCTGGCTGGATTGTACAACTACGTGTGAGCCAAGGATATGGCTGAGCGACGTGTAGGCCGCGGAGGACACGGTGTCGATGTTCGTGCGAGGTAGGTTGGGCTTATGACATGCGAGCTTTGTGGAGGTGCTTCTTGCACCATGCAGAGGTGGCGTTCAGGCCAGGCCACGATGTCTATGACTTCAGGTCGCGGCACATACATGCAGCTGTTCGGCGATGTGCGTGCTGGAACATGAGGTATTCGGGCGTGTGGAGTCTGATGTGAAATTGCGGAAGTCTCCGGGCTTCAGCATGCTCGGTGCGGCGTGTCCATAGGCCTGCCTACGACATTGCTCTGTCTGGCCTATGAGTCATGCGCAGACATGCACAGGCTACGGCGTTCGGTCCGTGCAAGTGGCGGCCGCATGCTCTTCGTAATGGAGCTTAGTGCCTCGATCAACGCATGATGTTGCTGACGTGCAAGCCAGGAACAAAAAAAAAAACCTTCGTGTTCTTTCCTTTTTTATTTTATTAACCCAAAATTCAGCTCTTCTAGATGCAATCACGTAGCATGCACGTAGTTGTCTATGTACTTCCGGTAGAAATTCCTATGCACACGTCATGTATAGTAATTGCGACAAAAAAAACATAATTGCCCAACTCGATGGTAAGACAAACTGCAATTTGATCTGTAAGATCCATATATGTACCTTGCAGGATGTCCAATTTGATCTACCTCACATGCTACGTAGGGTAGTGGTTAGTAGATACATACCGCGTTAGAACGTTTGGTATTGTCGTAGAACTCTCTGCTTAACGACAATGGTGTATGTCAATGTAGTTCATATCGGCAGCAAGTAGAGGTAGCAGATCCGTTCCGTTAACAACGTCAGGAGATGTCGACGTCGTCGAAGTAGTAGCCGCGAGATGTCGACACAAGTGTCGGCGTCGAAGATCGGCGGCAGCTTCAACGGCGATGTCGACGTAGAGCTTGTCGTGCTGATAACGTGTTATAAAACATGTTGCCAGCGGTTAGGACCTTCCCCTCTCTGTCTCTCAGTAGATGAAAGTAGAACACATAGACACAAGAGATAGGGAGACTATTCTTTATTTCTCTCAATATTGGTGATTACAACATAGAGCTCTCACATATATATAGTCATGCTAAGGTCTAAAAGTTTAGTAAGAGCCCACGTACAAACGGACTAGATTGAGATTCCTTCTTTTTATTTCCTTTTAAAATAGAGTCTGTATGTTTTACAACAAATTCCACGAGAGGTTAGAGTTGAACTTGGGAAAATGTCCTAGGTTTCTGTTAGATGTCTAGTGCTCAACTACTAACTCTGTAGTGCATGGATTTATATTCCGCAAAGATTAGGAAGAAGGTTAGTCTTAACCGACAAGTTATGCTCACCCTAATCCCTCTACTGCTTTGGCATGGTCCTTGCAGTAAAGTTGCTTGCAATTCAAGTAGTCGCTCCATTTTCCAATTTAGCCCTTTTCGATTGTTGAAAGTATTTTTGGCTGATTTGACTGTGTGAGAAAATTAATGTTAGTTGACTGAAAAAGTACGGTTTATAAGCCAAACAAGGCCAAGCGAACAGGGCGCATAAACGTGGCGTTCTAAGACATGTGTGAACGCATGCAGATCATCAAGATCTCAAATATAATGAAAAATGAAAGACTTGAAACTAAGACGACGAGGGAACTGAGTGAGAAAGACACAAAAATAAAAAAAAGACGAGAGCGTACGTCCGTTCGCAGGATCGCGTAGGCTGACAAAGACACGACGCAGACGGCGATCGTGCCGCCGCACCCGACAAATCCGATCGTTTTCTTCAGCAACGACTTCCGTGTCTCGTTTTCTCACCTGCATCCGACATGGAGAGAGAACGAGTGTTGAGGTGGCAAAAGAAACCAAATCAGTCCAATGGTATTTATGTAATCACGCTACCTGATACTTGCTCGGATGTTGCCTGTTGTTATGGGTTCCCGGCGGTACCGGACGAGTCTGAACTTTCTCTGCTGCTTCAGCCAAAACTAGCCAACCCTCTCTGTTGTTTCTATTTTTCCAAGCTGCCAGACAAACCGCAGGACTCCGGCGGCGCTGTCGTCTGACCGAATGACGACCAACCTGAAAATTCAATGTTTCCAATGCAGATCGTACAGTACTACCTATCCTGCTTAGCTACGCGCCTCCGTGTGCTTAATTGGAAAAAAAAATGGGTGGAAGTGTGACCACGGCGCCGCCAGGACCTATCACAGATTTACCATCCGTGTCCATCCTCTTGAAGTTAAGAAGTACTCTTTCTATTCTTTTTCACATGTCATATTAGCTTTGTTTTAAGTCGAGCATTTTTAACTTCGATCATCAATTTAAAAAAAATGTGTACGTGCATACTAACAATATGGCCCCGTTCGCTGGTCTGAAACTTAGCTGAAAAACACTGTTCCGGCTGGTTTGTTGTGAGAGAAAAACACTGTTCGGCTGGTTTGATAAATAGTACCACGTGACTGAAACCAGCCGGCTGGCTGAACGGTTCAGACCAGCGAACACCACCATAAGAAGTATGTTTTTAGATTTACTATAACAACTACTTTCTTAAAATCGATGGTCAAAGTCTCTTCCGAGACAACCGGTAAATAATCAATGGTCAAAGATGAAATATTTAGCTTAGGTTAAAACAAATACGACATATAAAAAGCGACGGGGAGTAATATTTGTTTTCCAGCTATTTTTTTCTAAATTTATAGTATACAGCAAATATGGACACGTGTCATGAATATACAGCAAATCCTCACGGCGTACGTCCTTAATTTAATTTCTTACTGCAGACAGTCGCCAGGCGCCACCGAGCCAGGCTTGCAGAGTTCTAGGCCCATTGGTTTTCTCTTCATGGGTCAGACGCGGCTACTCCTGTTTGACCTACATGCAGTGCAATGCAGCCACATCATTAAGATAGACGTTGACCGGGATCATTAACCACAAACACAAGTCAGGTTAGGGTTTGATCAATCGGCGATCGAGACCGTCCGGTCAGAGGCAGATGAGACCCCGGAATTGACAGGGTCAAGGGTCAGCCAAACGGATCGCGGCGTCCCCCCCGCACCCCCCCCCCCCCCCCCCCCCCCCCCCCCAAACGGAATTCCAAGCGCGCGCCCGATCTAGATGCGCCGTCAGCTTAGTCGCTAAGCTGTGTACGGACTACGGAAGATGATTTTGGCCCTTCGGTCAGAGAGACACAGCAGCCTAGCTAATTTGGAAGCTACTCAGACGTATACTTCGTACTTGTTTTTTCGGTGAATCTTCTCATTGGCTGGCTGGAGATTCTGGCGGTTAATACAACCGCTTGGTGTGGCACTTGAAATTAAAAATGTTGATGATTACTGTGGTCAAGGTCAATTGCTGGTCTTTGATCTTGAAATCAACTGGGTATTTATTTATTCATTTTTAAATAGTACAACCAGCTTCCTTTTATGTTGACAGTGACTTTCCTTGCATCTCTGCTGCTGGTCCGATGCAGCGTGCAGCCATGCATGGACTCGGAATCGGAAGTCGGAACTCTAGTAGCATGATGACCGCTAGCAGCTGGCTAATGATAAAATAATGCATGCCGCGGCTTAGTTTTCTTCCAAAGATAGACTGGAATGTTTGGAGGCGATTCAATTGGACTGTCAGGAAATCTCGTCAAACTAATCATATTAAATTTTGGAGCTACAATGTTAATCAGCTGATTGAGTATGCTGAAACCTCAATTAGGAAATGGAACATTCCATTATATGTGCCAAGAAAGTACGTTAAAGACCCGTTTCAGAAAGTAGAGACATATATACGTCAAAGAAGAATGTGCACAGCTGTACTCTGCTGGATTTCTCTTGGCACCGATTCGACCGCAGTTCGGTTCAGTTCTGTCTTTCATTTATTTGTTTGTTTAACTTGATTGAATGTTGAACTCACCTAGGACTAGGAGAAACTTTTAAAACAGGACTTAGATTTAAAAACAATGAGCACAGTCAAGTCATGAACCATGAATCCAAGACCACGGTCCGGACGCCGTACGAGGCGAGCTCAAATTTTGAAATTCAGCGCAGGAACATTCGAAGAATCTGGTTAAATTATACTCCTATCTCTCTCTGTTCTTTAGTTTAGTAGGAAAAGAGGAAGAAACGAGGGGTAGCTTCAGACCTGCACCGCGATTTCTAATTTTCTACTCCCAAATCCATGATAGCACGTGGGCCTCGGTAGCGGCTCTGGACGGGCTAACTGAGAAGAAATCGGCCCATTTGTTTACGAACGCGGGCCGAAATGAGGCCACCAAGGATCCTGTTCCGGCGGCTGGGCTGGGCTCGGCTCTCAGGAAGAGCTAGCCCGGACGACGCGGCCAGCCCGCGAGCGCATGGCCAGGGGCGACCGGGCGAGGGCTTCACGGAATCGCTTTCACGGCGCGCGCGCGCGGGTGCTGGACGCGGCCGGTGGCGAGCTGACACGCGGTACGGGCGGCGGCGGGGTACGTGTCGAGGGACGACGGGTGCGGGGCTCTGCGGTTCGGTGCAACGGAGCCATATTTCTCGGGGCAATGCCTTCGGTACCTCCCACTCTTCCCCTGCCCGCCTGCGCCTCCGTCTCCGGCCGGCTCTCCTCCATCGCTACGGATTCCCAGGGCGAAACCACCAAAAATCCCAGCGCAGATCACTCGCCTGCCGCCTGCTCCATCAGATCCTCCCAACCGACAGCGTAACAAACCCCGGCTATCCTCGTCGCTGTCTGCTCTCCTTCACACTACTACTAGAGGCCGGCGGCTCTGCCAAACTGCAGGGAGGGATCCATCCCGCGGTAAGCAGCAAACAGCATGGCAGTTGGGTAGCACAAGGTGCTGCTGCTGTGCTTTTTGTGTGCGTAGTATATTTAGTCTGGTAGATCGATCTACTGATCTGGTGTTGGCGCTTGGTACAGGGGCCGGCCGGGGTAGCTAGGTCTACGGTGATGAGGTCCATGGAGAGCACGGACTCGTCGTCCGGCGAGTTGCCACCGCAGAAGCAGCCGAGCTCGGCGCCGGATCTCCCGCCGGGCTTCCGGTTCCACCCGACGGACGAGGAGCTGGTCGTCCAATACCTCAAGAAGAAGGCCGCGTCCGTGCCGCTCCCCGTCGCCATCATCGCCGAGGTCGACCTTTACAAGTTCGATCCGTGGGAGCTACCTGGTACGTAAGCTAGCGTGTGTACCAACTTGATTGATGAATTGTTTATTGGCATGATTATCTCATCTTATTGTGTATGCAGTGTAGTACTCTATTAAAATATTCTTTTAATACTGTGCACATCTTTTTGGAAGTAAATAATAAAGTAATACTACTATGTGTTATACTATACTAGTATATGCACATCTAGCTTGCATACTTCCATGCATGTGCCATACTACTCTCACGTACTGTGGCCTGGACATGATGGTTGATCAGATAAGGCGACCTTCGGGGAGCAGGAGTGGTACTTCTTCAGCCCGAGGGACCGCAAGTACCCCAACGGAGCGCGGCCGAACAGGGCGGCAACGTCCGGCTACTGGAAGGCGACTGGCACAGACAAGCCCATCATGGCGTCCGGTGGCAACCGCGAGAAGGTTGGCGTTAAGAAGGCGCTCGTGTTCTACCGCGGGAAGCCGCCAAAGGGCCTCAAGACTAACTGGATCATGCACGAGTACCGCCTCGCGGATGCGGCGAGCTCAACCACCAGCCGGCCGCCGCCGCCGCCTTGCAACGTCGTCGGAGGCAAGGCCACATCGTCTCTCAGGGTACGTGATGCGCTACTGTTCTACAGTGTAAAGACCGGAACATAATCCGATCTACCCTGAGATTGCATTAACAAACATATGCATGCATCAATAATCTCTCAGAATGTTTTCGCTAATATAATATATAGCTGGTGTGGTGATCAAGCTCTAACTAGTGTCTCAGCTCGACGACTGGGTGTTATGCCGCATCTACAAGAAGACCAACAAGCTTGGAGCCGGCGAGAGGAGCATGGAGTGCGAGGACTCCGTGGAGGACGCGGTGGCAGCCTACCCGACGCATGCTGCAGCTGCCATGGCCACCGTCGCAGGGGGAGGAAGGGCGGCTCATCATAACGGCAACAACTACACTTCGCTGATCCACCACCATCACGAGGACAACTTCCTGGACGGATTCATCACAGCAGAGGACACAGGCCTCCCAGCGGGCGCCAGCTCCCTGAGCCAGCTAGCCGCGGCGACGAGGGCAGCTGCTCCAGCGGACACCAAGCAGCTCCTCGTCCCGTCGTCCTCCACCACCCCAATCAACTGGTTCGACGCGTCGGCACTCGCAATTCTTCCACCGGCACAGAGGTTCCATGGGTACAACAGAGACACCACTGACGGCGGCGGTACGTCCCTGTCGTCGCCGTCCGAAAGGAATAACCAGCTGGCGGCTGTTAGCGCCGCCGGTGCCGTCGATAGTGGCGACTGCAGCGGTGGCACTAATGCCATCGTTCCTACATTTCTCAACCCGCTCGGCGGGCAAGGTGTGGCAACCTATCACCACCACGCCATTTTCGGCACACCAGTAACGCCGGAAGCTGCCGCGGCCGCCACCGCCACATGCGGTTTCCAGCATCCCTACCAGCTATCCGGCGTGAACTGGAACCCGTGAATCCGTGATACCGACATTGCCTATGGGCATGCATTGATGCATATGGCTGGCTTTTCAGGTAGTCAGCATCGCCAGGAGCTAGTACCAGTTGTTATAGTAGTCTCATTCAGTGAACCACAAGGACAAGTGCATGCATATATATTGCTGCATTGCCTACCACGAGCACGTACTTGTACGGAGCTAATTAAGCAACCTTGCAACTAGCAGGTAGGCCAATTTGAAGCAAAAATCTAGCTAGCCAATACTTACATAGATATATTAATTAGCCATTTAGCCTCTTGCATCTATAGATTGAACCCTGCATAAAATAAATTTAGCCTGCATGCATGTTCATGACCACCCCCTGTTCATGACATCCCCGCCATAAAACAAAATTAACTGCTGTGTATACATATTTTACTATATATGCACAGTTCACACGGACATGTAGTTAACAGGGAAAATATATAATATAATAGGGCAGGTACTATACGCCTGTACGGTAATTATATTGCATGCATGTAGATATTTGTATGCTTAAAGCTCCAAAAAAAAGATATGTGTATGCTTGATTCATGCATATGCACACGCATGGACAATGTTCGTCATACTACCTAGTAGCCTACTGCATACCTACAGAATTTCCTAATTGAGCCGCAGCTGTGTATAGATCTTGGCTTGCAATGGGTTGGTTGCTAGATATAAAAGCCGTCGTCGCCCGCCATTGTCGCCATCTAGGCACCTGCAGGTTGTGTGCACAATTAATATAGCTGCATGTGTAATCTATGTTTCGGTTGGATTATTGGACTGTAATGTATATACAGACGAGTTTAAAAATTGCTAGACCATTTGCACTATCCCCTGTGGTGCCATGTCACTTGCACCCTCATATATCTGCGCTGAGAACATGCCATAACGGAATCTCTCGTCCAGCAGCCGCCTCCTCATTCCCACGTCACTTAGCTAGTAACAAACTCTGCAGCTTGATGGCGGTGCTGGCGCGAACGGTGCTCGCGAGAACGAACCGCGCGCGCTTGCTGGCGGTTCGTCGAGGCGCCGTCGCGTTCACCTGCCGAGAAAAGGCAAAAACCACGTGTCCGCGGGCGGCGTTGGCCAATGGCATGTACCGGCAGAGCTTGGCATGGAGCGCGCGAGACGTGCCCCATGGCACGGGCGCCGCGGCTATCGGAGAAGGAGCCCTGCCGGCCGGGGAGGAAAGGAGGTTAGGCCTAGACGGAAAGAAGTTAGGCGTATGCGCGCGCGGCAAGCATGCATCCTCTGTTTTTTTCCTCCGATCCGGCGCCCGCGCGGGCGAAGCGAGAGAGCCAGCGAGCGAGCGAGCGTACGGGCGCTCGAAACGTCGGCGCGGGGCATATCGCGGCCCGGCGCCTTTCGGCACTGTTGCCGCTGGCGTTCCCCGAATAGGGCTAGTACCTTTTGGGGTGATGGCACCCGCGAGATCGCGACGTGGACGGGGCGGGCATCAAAATCTTATCTCTGATACGGCGGAGGAATTGACCGCTGCCGCAGTCCGCGCCTTTAACCACCCTCGTTTTAACCCGGTCCGGGCCCCGTGCACCCGCAGCCGCAGGCCGCAGATCACTTGTGTGGCTGGCGGCGCTCGTCTGCACGCCAACGCGCCGCCCCGCGATTCGCCCGCTTGTTTTTACCACGCCGTTGCGATCTGCCTGGTTGGTCCCGCGCGATCCAGCGCTGCCGCTGCGTGCTAGCCGCTAGGTGTTGCGACGCGATTGCGTAAATGCCATGCCATGCCGGCCGAGTGCTCGTGCGTGATTGGCTGGCTGAGTGTAGTGGTACTACTATACGGGCACTCCCAATGCAGAAACCACTATAGTTTCTATGGGCATTAATTGTACTGCCACCAAAGCATTTTGCTGATGTGGCAAGGTAGTTATTGAAGAGAGAAAACAAAAATCATAGAAACCGGGTCTAAGTTAGAAACCATGTCTACACGAGAACCAAGACACGAAGGGATGTGATTGGTAGCGAATGGAGAGAGAGTGTATGTGATTGGATAAAAAGTTGTTCTGTAGAAACTATCCATTGGAACCATGGTTTCTATATATAATATCTATGAAAATTAATAGGTATAGAAACTATACGTAGTTTGTAGCATTGGGACTGCCCTACTAAGGCCAATATCAGCGGGGATTTCATGACCCGGTTACCAATGTATCCATATTTTGGAAATAGTGCAGAAGAGTTTCATCCCTATGAAACTCTCTTTACTCCCATGAAACTCTTATCATCTCTCTCTTCATCAATACGGTGCCACATCAGCCTATTTAATGCCCATAAAACTCTGATGAAACCCCATTGAGACTAGCCTAAGGGCAGTCCCAATAGTGTATTGATGATGGTTTCTATCCTCATTAAATGACTTGCCACATAGGCAAAACGCTGATGTGGCAACGTAATTAATGAAGAAAGAGAGCAAAAATCATAGAAATGGTTTCTTCATGAAGAAATCAGGTCTACTCTTGACCCAATGCACTAAGAAACCATAAAATCGCCATTGGGGAGAAACCACCAGTTTCTAGGGAGCTCGTGTCGCACTCTCATTGGAGAAAAAGATAGAGTTGGGAGAGAGAAAGAGAAAATAGTTATTACTCATAGAAACTATGGGTTGAAAATGAGTACTTTTTTTTAGTACGGTATCCTATGTTATAGAAACTACCAATTTTTTTCATTGGGACTGCCCTAAGTAACCATGGTTAGTGAAAGGGTAGATTTGTACTCCTACATCGGAAGGTGTATAATTCTGCTGTCACTGTCCCGCGACAATATGTGAAGCAAGAGACGACACATATCAACGTCGAATGGCAGCACGAGGGGTTAGACAAGCAGATTGGGGGAATTGATGCCGATATTTTTTATTGCGGGATACGTATTAGGGGATAAGGACAAGAGAAATTTTACTTTGTGCGCGCCTTTGGTGTAAAGCACGTTAGTTTGCTTGGACAAAGTTAAAAGTACGTCCGATCGAGCAAACCTGTGATTTGTTCCTTAGCTGAAATCAACTCATACTAAGCACCATCCGTTGATTGATATATACACACACACACATGTCCAGTCCAGCGCCGTACGACGTTTGTCATGCGGAGGCTCCGCCACCTTTCTTGCTGCCCGCTGACAATAGAAAAAATTATGTTCTTGTATTTGAAATCTAAATTTGAAATTTTTCTTATTTGTCCACTCTGTTAATTTTTCTTTCCTATATTATATTTCCGTAAATCCTATGCAAAAAAGACCGTTTTGCGCCTTCTGAAATTTTTGGCCACGACGTTACGCTCACAGGATGATTATTGCAAGTTCTCTCCCCATATGTTGGTTGTTGCTGTCTTTCATGGCAATTTTTTTTAAAAAAAATCTTACACTTTTTCTTTTTTATTTGCTTGTACAAATTAAGAGATCTCAAAAATTAAAAGCACCAGCATCATCTTACAATATGAATTAAATAGGTGCATAGAAATGACAATAACATCCAGGTTTCACATGTAGCATGATATTAACATAGCTTACATAATTTTAAAATTTAGCATCCAGGTTCATATATATAGAACAGACAATTGTTATACGTGTTCACATTACATAACATCCATTTTGGGATATGGTAATCACAAACTTAATCTTCTTATACACCTTGTACTCATTGCAGGACTTCCGGTTCCAATTGTTTTGCTCCGTGTGGCCATTGAAGGGCTAGCTTTTTTGTGATTGCCAAGCAATTTTATTTCTGACAGAAAACTAGTATTTTCATCCATCCTATGAGTGCAAAACGATATGCATGAGTAATGACCATGTACATTTAATCCTAAAAATCTATAAATCTAACTACTAATTTGAACTGACCTGAACAAGCCGGTCTGATCAGCCGGCCCTAGGCGTGCTGCCACGCCCCAATGCCATGTGGCCGTGCCCCTGCGTCAGTAGCCGTGCCCCCGCGCCGGGTGGCTGCAACCCCACGCTGGGCAGTTGAGCCCTCGTGCTGGGTGGTTGTGCCCTCGCGCTGGGCGGTTGCACCCTCGCTCGGGGTGGCTGTGCTCCCAAAGGAGTCTCCTCCATCCTAGCTCGATCTAGGGTTGCAGACAGAAACTGGTTAGCCCTTTTTCTTTGTCTACCTTTATTTTCTCAAAGGGTATTTTGGCATTTCCACATCCTCCCAAGAGAATGTCTTACGGTGCACACCAACAGACTTGACGGAAATGTTATATAGGAAAGAAAAATTGACAGAGTGGACAAATAAGAAAGATTTCAAGTTTGGATGTCAAATAGAAGAACACAACTTTTTCTAGTGTCAGATAGTAAATTTTCTCATCTTTATTCGGTGTGACCATGGTGAGCTGTGAAGATTAAGGATAATTGATTACAGGTTACGTGTTCCTCAGGCTAATCGGCGACGAGCTGAAGAAGTAGTGGTAAAATTATCCTGAAGTCGTCGTGGTAACTTGATACTATACATGGGTACAGTCGCTTTCGATGGCGGTCGAGGATAACACACCGTGCTCCTAATCGGGCCAACCACAGGGTTACTTCACGGTATCGTCTGTCCCGCGTGTGGAATTTTACTTTGTGCGCACCTTTGGTGTAAAGCACGTTAGTTTGCTTGGATAAAGTTAAAGTACGTCCAATCGAGCAATTTGTTCCTTAGCTGAAATCAACTCATACTAAGCACCATGTACAGTCACCATATATGTGCATGCATGGTACTTAGTCCGTCGATTGATATATATATACACACACATGTCCAGTCCAGCGCCGTATGACGTTTGTCATGCGGAGGCTCCGCCACCTTTCTTGCTGCCCGCTGACAATAGAAAAAAAAATATGTTCTTGTATTTGAAATCTAAACTTGAAATCTTTCTTATTTGTCCACTCTGTTAATTTTTCTTTCATATATGACATTTCCATAAATCCTATGCAAAAGACCGTTTTGCCCCTTCTGAAATTTTTGGCCATGACGTTACGCTCACAGGATGATTATTGCAAGTTCTCTCCCATATGTTGGTTGTTGCTGTCTTTCATGGCAATTTTTTATAAAAAATCTTACACTTTTTCTTTTTTATTTGCTTGTACAAATTAAGAAATCTCAAAAATTAAAAGCACCAGCATCATCTTACCATATGAATTAAATAGGTGCATAGAAATGACAATAACATCCAGGCTTCACATGTAGCATGATATTAACATAGCTTACATAATTTTAAAATTTAGCATCCAGGTTCATATATATATAACAGACAATTGTTATACGTGTTCACATTACATAACATCCATTTTGGGATATGGTAATCACAAACTTAATCTTCTTTTACACCTTGTACTCATTGCAGGACTCCCGGTTCCAATTGTTTTGCTCTGTGTGGCCATTGAAGGGCTAGCTTTTTTGTGATTACCAAGCAATTTTATTTTAAACAGAAAACTAGTATTTTCATCCATCCTATGAGTGCAAAACGATATGCATGGGTTCATAGAGTTGTCTAAAAATTCTAACTCAACTTCCTGTTTGAGTAATTTCTGATGATAAATTCAATACTTCATGTATTACAATGCTCTTTGATATTCTATACACAAGATATATTTCTTCGCGAATATACATTGATAAAATCTTATTTACCATCTTGTCTTCTAGACATTTAATACAAAGCTTCAAGCTATTATTTATAGAGCAGCATTATACCTCGATCTATAGGCATACAAGCTTGAAAATTCGACTTTCAGTGTAATATGATATTTCGTAATCATAATTTGGGATTTTTCTCATACAGTGAGTCCCACAATGCATTTGTTATTTCTCCTGGCCATATACTCATTCTAGAGAGTAATCAGGAAATATATCCTGAGTTCACTACACTTCAATGGTAGCAAAATATCCTACATGGATTAAATAATGACTATAACAAATAATTCTACTATTCTGAGTAATTCTAGAAAATTTCTTCTTCTCTTGACGCATGCATATGTTAACATAAATTGGACCATGTGCATATAAGTTTACTACATGTAAACAGGTAGCAAGGTGCAAAAAGGTAGTGGACGGTTATTCAAAATATTCTTAGAAGCATCCTAGCATTTTCAGGATGATGGTATATGCAAATTTTCAGAATTAATACCAAGCATTCATTCATCCCAAAAATTATTCACTGCTAGGAAAGAAAATAGATATGAGTGTCTTGAAAATATAAGTCTAAGATCTGCAGGATTTAGAGAGCTCATATACCTTATACCATATTTCTAATGTAATCATTCAAAATTTTATTCTTGCAATTACATGGTATATACTTCATAACGTGTGATATATAAATAAATGCATTCAAAGGAGCATAAAAAAATCAACATGGTACATATACATGAACATAAATTAAATACTATAAATGTATACAAATAGAGGGATTTTTTTGTCAAAATGATTTTCTTCTAGAAATTTGTGGCACACCGCACATGTAGCTGCAAGCTTGATGATTAGTCACGGTGATGAGGTGCTTGCTAGCATCAAGTTCACAATTCTTCATGCGTGCTAAAACTACAGGTTATAAAATTTTCAAAGCCGAACAAAGACGTAGATTATTAGCATGTTGGAACTACATGTTCCTGTGCCTGATCTAACAATTGTATGATCAACAAGATCAAGACAATATTTTTACAGCTTCATGCCGTATTTTGCTTTCTTTAATGCAAAATTCATGCCTAATAGACACGTAAGCAGCATTCAGGCTGGCTGGATTGTACAACTACGTGTGAGCCAAGGATATGGCTGAGCGACGTGTAGGCCGCGGAGGACACGGTGTCGATGTTCGTGCGAGGTAGGTTGGGCTTATGACATGCGAGCTTTGTGGAGGTGCTTCTTGCACCATGCAGAGGTGGCGTTCAGGCCAGGCCACGATGTCTATGACTTCAGGTCGCGGCACATACATGCAGCTGTTCGGCGATGTGCGTGCTGGAACATGAGGTATTCGGGCGTGTGAGTCTGATGTGAAATTGCGGAAGTCTCCGGGCTTCAGCATGCTCGGTGCGGCGTGTCCATAGGCCTGCCTACGACATTGCTCTGTATGGCCTATGAGTCATGCGCAGACATGCACAGGCTACGGCGTTCGGTCCGTGCAGGTGGCGGCCGCATGCTCTTCGTAATGGAGCTTAGTGCCTCGATCAACGCATGATGTTGCTGACGTGCAAGCCAGGAACAAAAAAAAAAACCTTCGTGTTCTTTCCTTTTTTATTTTATTAACCCAAAATTCAGCTCTTCTAGATGCAATCACGTAGCATGCACGTAGTTGTCTATGTACTTCCGGTAGAAATTCCTATGCACACGTCATGTATAGTAATTGCGACAAAAAAAACATAATTGCCCAACTCGATGGTAAGACAAACGCAATTTGATCTGTAAGATCCATATATGTACCTTGCAGGATGCCAATTTGATCTACCTCACATGCTACGTAGGGTAGTGGTTAGTAGATACATACCGCGTTGAACGTTTGGTATTGTCGTAGAACTCTCTGCTTAACGACAATGGTGTATGTCAATGTAGTTCATATCGGCAGCAAGTAGAGGTAGCAGATCCGTTCCGTTAACAACGTCAGAGATGTCGACGTCGTCGAAGTAGTAGCCGCGAGATGTCGACACAAGTGTCGGCGTCGAAGATCGGCGGCAGCTTCAATGGCGATGTCGACGTAGAGCTTGTCGTGCTGATAACGTGTTATAAAACATGTTGCCAGCGGTTAGGACCTTCCCCTCTCTGTCTCTCAGTAGATGAAAGTAGAACACATAAACACAAGAGATAGGGAGACTATTCTTTATTTCTCTCAATATTGGTGATTACAACATAGAGCTCTCACATATATATAGTCCTGCTAAGGTCTAAAAGTTTAGTAAGAGCCCACATACAAACGGACTAGATTGGGATTCCTTCTTTTTATTTCCTTTTAAAATAGAGTCGGTATGTTTTACAACAAATTCCACTAGAGGTTAGAGTTGAACTTGGGAAAATGTCCTAGGTTTCTGTTAGATGTCTAGTGCTCAACTACTAACTCTGTAGTGCATGGATTTATATTCCGCAAAGATTAGGAAGAAGGTTAGTCTTAACCGGCAAGTTATGCTCACCCTAATCCCTCTACTGCTTTGGCATGGTCCTTGCAGTAAAGTTGCTTGCAATTCAAGTAGTCGCTCCATTTTCCAATTTAGCCCTTTCCGATGGTTGAAAGTATTTTTGGCTGATTTGACGTGTGAGAAAAATAATGTTAGTTGGCTAAAAAAGTACGGTTTATAAGCCAAACAAGGCCAAGCGAACAGGGCGCATAAACGTGGCGTTCTAAGACATGTGTGAACGCATGCAGATCATCAAGATCTCAAATATAATGAAAAATGAAAGACTTGAAACTAAGACGACGAGGGAACTGAGTGAGAAAGACACAAAAATAAAAAAAGACGAGAGCGTACGTCCGTTCGCAGGATCGCGTAGGCTGACAAAGACACGACGCAGACGGTGATCGTGCCGCCGCACCCGACAAATCCGATCGTTTTCTTCAGCAACGACTTCCGTGTCTCGTTTTCTCACCTGCATCCGACATGGAGAGAGAACGAGTGTTGAGGTGGCAAAAGAAACCAAATCAGTCCAATGGTGTTTATGTAATCACGCTACCTGATACTTGCTCGGATGTTGCCTGTTGTTATGGGTTCCCGGCGGTACCGGACGAGTCTGAACTTTCTCTGCTGCTTCAGCCAAAACTAGCCAACCCTCTCTGTTGTTTCTATTTTTCCAAGCTGCCAGACAAACCGCAGGACTCCGGCGGCGCTGTCGTCTGACCGAATGACGACCACCCTGAAAATTCAATGTTTCCAATGCAGATCGTACAGTACTACCTATCCTGCTTAGCTACGTGCCTCCGTGTGCTTAATTGGAAAAAAAAAATGGGTGGAAGTGTGACCACGGCGCCGCCAGGACCTATCACAGATTTACCATCCGTGTCCATCCTCTTGAAGTTAAGAAGTACTCGTTCTATTCTTTTTCACATGTCATATTAGCTTTGTTTTAAGTCGAGCATTTTTAACTTCGATCATCAATTTAAAAAAAATGTGTACGTGCATACTAACAATATAGGCCCCGTTCGCTGGTCTGAAACTTGGCTGAAAAACACTGTTCCGGCTGGTTTGTTGTGAGAGAAAAACACTGTTCGGCTGGTTTGATAAACAGTACCGCGTGACTGAAACCAGCCGGCTGGCTGAACGGTCCAGACCAGCGAACACCACCATAAGATTTATGTTTTTAGATTTACTATAACAACTACTTTCTTAAAATCGATGGTCAAAGTCTCTTCCGAGACAACCGGTAAATAATCAATGGTCAAAGATGAAATATTTAGCTTAGGTTAAAACAAATACGACATATAAAAAGCGACGGGGAGTAATATTTGTTTTCCAGCTATTTTTTTTCTAAATTTATAGTATACAGCAAATATGGACACGTGTCATGAATATACAGCAAATCCTCACGGCGTACGTCCTTAATTTAATTTCTTACTGCAGACAGTCGCCAGGCGCCACCGAGCCAGGCTTGCAGAGTTCTAGGCCCATTGGTTTTCTCTTCATGGGTCAGACGCGGCTACTCCTGTTTGACCTACATGCAGTGCAATGCAGCCACATCATTAAGATAGACGTTGACCGGGATCATTAACCACAAACACAAGTCAGGTTAGGGTTTGATCAATCGGCGATCGAGACCGTCCGGTCAGAGGCAGATGAGACCCCGGAATTGACAGGGTCAAGGGTCAGCCAAACGGATCGCGGCGTCCCCCCCGCCCCCCCCCCCCCCCCCCCCCCCCCCCCCCAAACGGAATTCCAAGCGCGCGCCCGATCTAGATGCGCCGTCAGCTTAGTCGCTAAGCTGTGTACGGACTACGGAAGATGATTTTGGCCCTTCGGTCAGAGAGACACAGCAGCCTAGCTAATTTGGAAGCTACTCAGACGTATACTTCGTACTTGTTTTTTCGGTGAATCTTCTCATTGGCTGGCTGGAGATTCTGGCGGTTAATACAACCGCTTGGTGTGGCACTTGAAATTAAAAATGTTGATGATTACTGTGGTCAAGGTCAATTGCTGGTCTTTGATCTTGAAATCAACTGGGTATTTATTTATTCATTTTTAAATAGTACAACCAGCTTCCTTTTATGTTGACAGTGACTTTCCTTGCATCTCTGCTGCTGGTCCGATGCAGCGTGCAGCCATGCATGGACTCGGAATCGGAAGTCGGAACTCTAGTAGCATGATGACCGCTAGCAGCTGGCTAATGATAAAATAATGCATGCCGCGGCTTAGTTTTCTTCCAAAGATAGACTGGAATGTTTGGAGGCGATTCAATTGGACTGTCAGGAAATCTCGTCAAACTAATCATATTAAATTTTGGAGCTACAATGTTAATCAGCTGATTGAGTATGCTGAAACCTCAATTAGGAAATGGAACATTCCATTATATGTGCCAAGAAAGTACGTTAAAGACCCGTTTCAGAAAGTAGAGACATATATACGTCAAAGAAGAATGTGCACAGCTGTACTCTGCTGGATTTCTCTTGGCACCGATTCGACCGCATTTCGGTTCAGTTCTGTCTTTCATTTATTTGTTTGTTTAACTTGATTGAATGTTGAACTCACCTAGGACTAGGAGAAACTTTTAAAACAGGACTTAGATTTAAAAACAATGGGCACAGTCAAGTCATGAACCATGAATCCAAGACCACGGTCCGGACGCCGTACGAGGCGAGCTCAAATTTTGAAATTCAGCGCAGGAACATTCGAAGAATCTGGTTAAATTCTACTCCTATCTCTCTCTGTTCTTTAGTTTAGTAGGAAAAGAGGAAGAAACGAGGGGTAGCTTCAGACCTGCACCGCAATTTCTAATTTTCTACTCCCAAATCCATGATAGCACGTGGGCCTCGGTAGCGGCTCTGGACGGGCTAACTGAGAAGAAATCGGCCCATTTGTTTACGAACGCGGGCCGAAATGAGGCCACCAAGGATCCTGTTCCGGCGGCTGGGCTGGGCTGGGCTCTCAGGAAGAGCTAGCCCGGACGACAGGCGGCCCGCGGCCAGCCCGCGAGCGCATGGCCAGAGGCGACCGGGCGAGGGCTTCACGGAATCGCTTTCACGGCGCGCGCGCGCGGGTGCTGGACGCGGCCGGTGGCGAGCTGACACGCGGTACGGGCGGCGGCGGGGTACGTGTCGAGGGACGACGGGTGCGGGGCTCTGCGGTTCGGTGCAACGGAGCCATATTTCTCGGGGCAATGCCTTCGGCACCTCCCACTCTTCCCCTGCCCGCCTGCGCCTCCGTCTCCGGCCGGCTCTCCTCCATCGCTACGGATTCCCAGGGCGAAACCACCAAAAATCCCAGCGCAGATCACTCGCCGGCCGCCTGCTCCATCAGATCCTCCCAACCGACAGCGTAACAAACCCCGGCTATCCTCGTCGCTGTCTGCTCTCCTTCACACTACTACTAGAGGCCGGCGGCTCTGCCAAACTGCAGGGAGGGATCCATCCCGCGGTAAGCAGCAAACTGCATGGCAGTTGGGTAGCACAAGGTGCTGCTGCTGTGCTTTTTGTGTGCGTAGTATATTTAGTCTGGTAGATCGATCTACTGATCTGGTGTTGGCGCTTGGTACTAGGGGCCGGCCGGGGTAGCTAGGTCTACGGTGATGAGGTCCATGGAGAGCACGGACTCGTCGTCCGGCGAGTTGCCACCGCAGAAGCAGCCGAGCTCGGCGCCGGATCTCCCGCCGGGCTTCCGGTTCCACCCGACGGACGAGGAGCTGGTCGTCCAATACCTCAAGAAGAAGGCCGCGTCCGTGCCGCTCCCCGTCGCCATCATCGCCGAGGTCGACCTTTACAAGTTCGATCCGTGGGAGCTACCTGGTACGTAAGCTAGCGTGTGTACCAACTTGATTGATGAATTGTTTATTGGCATGATTATCTCATCTTATTGTGTGTGCAGTGTAGTACTCTATTAAAATATTCTTTTAATACTGTGCACATCTTTTTGGAAGTAAATAATAAAGTAATACTACTATGTGTTATACTATACTAGTATATGCACATCTAGCTTGCATACTTCCATGCATGTGCCATACTACTCTCACGTACTGTGGCCTGGACATGATGGTTGATCAGATAAGGCGACCTTCGGGGAGCAGGAGTGGTACTTCTTCAGCCCGAGGGACCGCAAGTACCCCAACGGAGCGCGGCCGAACAGGGCGGCAACGTCCGGCTACTGGAAGGCGACTGGCACAGACAAGCCCATCATGGCGTCCGGTGGCAACCGCGAGAAGGTCGGCGTTAAGAAGGCGCTCGTGTTCTACCGCGGGAAGCCGCCAAAGGGCCTCAAGACTAACTGGATCATGCACGAGTACCGCCTCGCGGATGCGGCGAGCTCAACCACCAGCCGGCCGCCGCCGCCGCCTTGCAACGTCGTCGGAGGCAAGGCCACATCGTCTCTCAGGGTACGTGATGCGCTACTGTTCTACAGTGTAAAGACCGGAACATAATCCGATCTACCCTGAGATTGCATTAACAAACATATGCATGCATCAATAATCTCTCAGAATGTTTTCGCTAATATAATATATAGCTGGTGTGGTGATCAAGCTCTAACTAGTGTCTCAGCTCGACGACTGGGTGTTATGCCGCATCTACAAGAAGACCAACAAGCTTGGAGCCGGCGAGAGGAGCATGGAGTGCGAGGACTCCGTGGAGGACGCGGTGGCAGCCTACCCGACGCATGCCGCGGCTGCCATGGCCACCGTCGCAGGGGGAGGAAGGGTGGCTCATCATAACGGCAACAACTACACTTCGCTGATCCACCACCATCACGAGGACAACTTCCTGGACGGATTCATCACAGCAGAGGACACAGGCCTCCCAGCGGGCGCCAGCTCCCTGAGCCAGCTAGCCGCGGCAACGAGGGCAGCTGCTCCAGCGGACACCAAGCAGCTCCTCGTCCCGTCGTCCTCCACCACCCCAATCAACTGGTTCGACGCGTCGGCACTCGCAATTCTTCCGCCGGCACAGAGGTTCCATGGGTACAACAGAGACACCACTGACGGCGGCGGTACGTCCCTGTCGTCGCCGTCCGAAAGGAATAACCAGCTGGCGGCTGTTAGCGCCGCCGGTGCCGTCGATAGTGGCGACTGCAGCGGTGGCACTAATGCCATCGTTCCTACATTTCTCAACCCGCTCGGCGGGCAAGGTGCGGCAACCTATCACCACCACGCCATTTTCGGCACACCAGTAACGCCGGAAGCTGCCGCGGCCGCCACCGCCGCATGCGGTTTCCAGCATCCCTACCAGCTATCCGGCGTGAACTGGAACCCGTGAATCCGTGATACCGACATTGCCTATGGGCATGCATTGATGCATATGGCTGGCTTTTCAGGTAGTCAGCATCGCCAGGGGCTAGTACCAGTTGTTATAGTAGTCTCATTCAGTGAACCACAAGGACAAGTGCATGCATATATATTGCTGCATTGCCTACCACGAGCACGTACTTATACGGAGCTAATTAAGCAGCCTTGCAACTAGCAGGTAGGCCAATTTGAAGCAAAAATCTAGCTAGCCAATACTTACATAGATATATTAATTAGCCATTTAGCCTCTTGCATCTATAGATTGAACCCTGCATAAAATAAATTTAGCCTGCATGCATGTTCATGACCACCCCCTGTTCATGACATCCCCGCCATAAAACAAAATTAACTGCTGTGTATACATATTTTACTATATATGCACAGTTCACACGGACATGTAGTTAACAGGGAAAATATATAATATAATAGGGCAGGTACTATACGCCTGTACGGTAATTATATTGCATGCATGTAGATATTTTGTATGCATGTAGATATTTGTATGCTTAAAGCTCCAAAAAAAAGATATGTGTATGCTTGATTCATGCATATGCACACGCATGGACAATGTTCGTCATACTACCTAGTAGCCTACTGCATACCTACAGAATTTCCTAATTGAGCCGCAGCTGTGTATAGATCTTGGCTTGCAATGGGTTGGTTGCTAGATATAAAAGCCGTCGTCGCCCGCCATTGTCGCCATCTAGGCACCTGCAGGTTGTGTGCACAATTAATATAGCTGCATGTGTAATCTATGTTTCGGTTGGATTATTGGACTGTAATGTATATACAGACGAGTTTAAAAATTGCTAGACCATTTGCACTATCCCCTGTGGTGCCATGTCACTTGCACCCTCATATATCTGCGCTGAGAACATGCCATAACGGAATCTCTCGTCCAGCAGCCGCCTCCTCATTCCCACGTCACTTAGCTAGTAACAAACTCTGCAGCTTGATGGCGGTGCTGGCGCGAACGGTGCTCGCGAGAACGAACCGCGCGCGCTTGCTGGCGGTTCGTCGAGGCGCCGTCGCGTTCACCTGCCGAGAAAAGGCAAAAACCACGTGTCCGCGGGCGGCGTTGGCCAATGGCATGTACCGGCAGAGCTTGGCATGGAGCGCGCGAGACGTGCCCCATGGCACGGGCGCCGCGGCTATCGGAGAAGGAGCCCTGCCGGCCGGGGAGGAAAGGAGGTGAGGCCTAGACGGAAAGAAGTTAGGCGTATGCGCGCGCGGCAAGCATGCATCCTCTGTTTTTTTCCTCCGATCCGGCGCCCGCGCGGGCGAAGCGAGAGAGCCAGCGAGCGAGCGAGCGTACGGGCGCTCGAAACGTCGGCGCGGGGCACATCGCGGCCCGGCGCCTTTCGGCACTGTTGCCGCTGGCGTTCCCCGAATAGGGCTAGTACCTTTTGGGGTGATGGCACCCGCGAGATCGCGACGTGGACGGGGCGGGCATCAAAATCTTATCTCTGATACGGCGGAGGAATTGACCGCTGCCGCAGTCCGCGCCTTTAACCACCCTCGTTTTAACCCGGCCCGGGCCCCGTGCACCCGCAGCCGCAGGCCGCAGATCACTTGTGTGGCTGGCGGCGCTCGTCTGCACGCCAACGCGCCGCCCCGCGATTCGCCCGCTTGTTTTTACCACGCCGTTGCGATCTGCCTGGTTGGTCCCGCGCGATCCAGCGCTGCCGCTGCGTGCTAGCCGCTAGGTGTTGCGACGCGATTGCGTAAATGCCATGCCATGCCGGCCGAGTGCTCGTGCGTGATTGGCTGGCTGAGTGTAGTGGTACTACTATACGGGCACTCCCAATGCAGAAACCACTATAGTTTCTATGGGCATTAATTGTACTGCCACCAAAGCATTTTGCTGATGTGGCAAGGTAGTTATTGAAGAGAGAAAACAAAAATCATAGAAACCGGGTCTAAGTTAGAAACCATGTCTACACGAGAACCAAGACACGAAGGGATGTGATTGGTAGCGAATGGAGAGAGAGTGTATGTGATTGGATAAAAAGTTGTTCTGTAGAAACTATCCATTGGAACCATGGTTTCTATATATAATATCTATGAAAATTAATAGGTATAGAAACTATACGTAGTTTGTAGCATTGGGACTGCCCTACTAAGGCCAATATCAGCGGGGATTTCATGACCCGGTTACCAATGTATCCATATTTTGGAAATAGTGCAGAAGAGTTTCATCCCTATGAAACTCTCTTTACTCCCATGAAACTCTTATCATCTCTCTCTTCATCAATACGGTGCCACATCAGCCTATTTAATGCCCATAAAACTCTGATGAAACCCCATTGAGACTAGCCTAAGGGCAGTCCCAATAGTGTATTGATGATGGTTTCTATCCTCATTAAATGACTTGCCACATAGGCAAAACGCTGATGTGGCAACGTAATTAATGAAGAAAGAGAGCAAAAATCATAGAAATGGTTTCTTCATGAAGAAATCAGGTCTACTCTTGACCCAATGCACTAAGAAACCATAAAATCGCCATTGGGGAGAAACCACCAGTTTCTAGGGAGCTCGTGTCGCACTCTCATTGGAGAAAAAGATAGAGTTGGGAGAGAGAAAGAGAAAATAGTTATTACTCATAGAAACTATGGGTTGAAAATGAGTACTTTTTTTTAGTACGGTATCCTATGTTATAGAAACTACCAATTTTTTTCATTGGGACTGCCCTAAGTAACCATGGTTAGTGAAAGGGTAGATTTGTACTCCTACATCGGAAGGTGTATAATTCTGCTGTCACTGTCCCGCGACAATATGTGAAGCAAGAGACGACACATATCAACGTCGAATGGCAGCACGAGGGGTTAGACAAGCAGATTGGGGGAATTGATGCCGATATTTTTTATTGCGGGATACGTATTAGGGGATAAGGACAAGAGAAATTTTACTTTGTGCGCGCCTTTGGTGTAAAGCACGTTAGTTTGCTTGGACAAAGTTAAAAGTACGTCCGATCGAGCAAACCTGTGATTTGTTCCTTAGCTGAAATCAACTCATACTAAGCACCATCCGTTGATTGATATATACACACACACACATGTCCAGTCCAGCGCCGTACGACGTTTGTCATGCGGAGGCTCCGCCACCTTTCTTGCTGCCCGCTGACAATAGAAAAAATTATGTTCTTGTATTTGAAATCTAAATTTGAAATTTTTCTTATTTGTCCACTCTGTTAATTTTTCTTTCCTATATTATATTTCCGTAAATCCTATGCAAAAAAGACCGTTTTGCGCCTTCTGAAATTTTTGGCCACGACGTTACGCTCACAGGATGATTATTGCAAGTTCTCTCCCCATATGTTGGTTGTTGCTGTCTTTCATGGCAATTTTTTTTAAAAAAAATCTTACACTTTTTCTTTTTTATTTGCTTGTACAAATTAAGAGATCTCAAAAATTAAAAGCACCAGCATCATCTTACAATATGAATTAAATAGGTGCATAGAAATGACAATAACATCCAGGTTTCACATGTAGCATGATATTAACATAGCTTACATAATTTTAAAATTTAGCATCCAGGTTCATATATATAGAACAGACAATTGTTATACGTGTTCACATTACATGACATCCATTTTGGGATAAGGTAATCACAAACTTAATCTTCTTTTACACCTTGTACTCATTGCAGGACTTCCAGTTCCAATTGTTTTGCTCCTGTGGCCATTGAAGGGCTAGCTTTTTTGTGATTGCCAAGCAATTTTATTTCCAACAGAAAACTATTATTTTCATCCATCCTATGAGTGCAAAACGATATGCATGAGTACTTACCATGTACATTTAATCCTAAAAATCTATAAATCTAACTACTAATTTGAACTGACCTGAACAAGCCGGTCTGATCAGCCAGCCCTAGGCGTGCTCCCGCGCCCCAACGCCATGTGGCCGCGCCCCTGCGTCAGGTAGCCGCGCCCCCGCGCCGGGTGGCTGCAACCCCACGCTGGGCAGTTGTGCCCTCGCGCTGGGCGGTTGCACCCTCGCTCGGGGTGGCTGTGCTCCCAAGGGAGTCTCCTCCATCCTAGCTCGATTTAGGGTTGGAGACAGAAACTGGTTAGCCATTTTTCTTTGTCTACATTTATTTTCTCAAAGGGCATTTTGGCCTTTCCACATCCTCCCAGGAGAAGGTCTCACGGTGCACACCAACATATCTGACGGAAATGTTATATAGGAAAGAAAAATTGACAGAGTGGACAAATAAGAAAGATTTCAAGTTTGGATGTCAAATAGAAGAACACAACTTTTTCTAGTGTCAAATAGTAAATTTTCCCATCTTTATTCGGTGTGACCATGGTGAGCTGTGAAGATTAAGGATAATTGATTACAGGTTACGTGTTCCTCAGGCTAATCGGCGACGAGCTGAAGAAGTAGTGCTAAAATTATCCTGAAGTCGTCATGGTAACTTGATACATTTCCATGGGTACGGTCGCTTTCGATGGCGGTCGAGGATAACACACCGTGCTCCTAATCGGGCCAACCACAGGGCTACTTCACGGTATCGTCTGTCCCGCGTGTGGAATTTTACTTTGTGCGCGCCTTTGGTGTAAAGCACGTTAGTTTGCTTGGATAAAGTTAAAGTACGTCCAATCGAGCAAACCTGTGATTTGTTCCTTAGCTGAAATCAACTCATACTAAGCACCATGTACAGTCACCATGTATGTGCATGCATGGTACTTAGTCCGTTGATTCATATATACACACACACATGTCCAGTCCAGCGCCGTATGACGTTTGTCATGCGGAGGCTTCCGCCACCTTTCTTGCTGCCCGCTGACAATAGAAAAAATTATGTTCTTGTATTTGAAATCTAAACTTGAAATCTTTCTTATTTGTCCACTCTGTTAATTTTTCTTTCCTATATGACATTTCCATAAATCCTATGCAAAAGACCGTTTTGCCCCTTCTGAAATTTTTGGCCATGACGTTACGCTCACAGGATGATTATTGCAAGTTCTCTCCCCATATGTTGGTTGTTGCTGTCTTTCATGGCAAATTTTTTTTATAAAAAATCTTACACCTTTTCTTTTTTATTTGCTTGTACAAATTAAGAGATCTCAAAAATTAAAAGCACCAGCATCATCTTACAATATGAATTAAATAGGTGCAAAGAAATGACAATAACATCCAGGTTTCACATGTAGCATGATATTAACATAGCTTACATAATTTTAAAATTTAGCATCCAGGTTCATATATATAGAACAAACAATTGTTATACGTGTTCACATTACATAACATCCATTTTGGGATATGGTAATCACAAACTTAATCTTCTTTTACACCTTGTACTCATTGCAGGACTTCCAGTTCCAATTATTTTGCTCCTTGTGGCTATTGAAGGGCTAGCTTTTTTGTGATTGCCAAGCAATTTTATTTCCAACAGAAAACTAGTATTTTCATCCATCCTATGAGTGCAAAACGATATGCATGCACTACTGGATTCAGGTTCTTTGCCGAGTGCCTGAGGCACTCAGCAAAGGCCAAATTGCACTCGGCAAAGCCTTTGCCGAGTGTGGCACTCGGCAAAGAACACTCGGCAAAAAATTGATCGGCAAAGAAAAGCGACCTTCACGGCGCCGGACCCGTTGACGGTCGCTTTGCCGAGTGCCAACCCTGCAGGCACTCGGCAAATATTTTTTATTTTTTTAGAAAAAATTCTTTGCCGAGTGTCCTCTGGCCGGCACTCGGCAAAGTTTGATTTTTTTTTTAAAAAAAATCTTTGCCGAGTACCATGGTCATGGTACTCGGCAAAGCTAGAAAAATGGTTTTCCGAGCGCCCATTTTTTCAGCTTTGCCAAGTGTTGTGACCATGGCACTCGCAACGGGGTCCTTTGCCGAGTGCAACACTCGACAAAGTGACCCAAAACGGCAATTTTTAATTTTTTTTACATTCCACCATAACAAATAAATTCGTACAAACATATATCTCATTCATCACATATATATCTCATCCATCCACACATCCATCCGCACATATCACATTCATCACAATATATATCACATATATAATAATAAGTGCTCAAGTTCATCCAAATAAATCCACAAGTCCATCAAAGTCCACAAGTGCATCACAAGTCCATCACCAAGTGAACAACAAATGAAAAAATACAACGTGCACTCATCTCGGGCACTGCGACTGTGGTGAAGGCCCAGCTCCATCATTCGGAGGTGATGAGGTGGATTATTCGAACCACCGTCAGATGGAGACTGCACAAAGGAGAAAAGATTGCATGTGAGACAAGATTATTTGGATAGCTAATCTAGGAAGGTAGAGGTCATACAAGCAAAGCACAAGCGAAAGTAAAAAACTTTCATACTCACAGGAGTAGCTGCAGCTACAGGACGCGGAGGCGGAGGTGGAACCAACAGCCTAGCTGACAGAGAAAAGCCCACACGTTGCCCAAGCCCTTGTAGAAACTCAGTAATGTCCGTCAGCCTCTGCGCCTAGGCCTGTCGCTTGGCCCGCTCGGCCTCCAGCTGGGCCGCCATCCTTTGCTGCCCAGCCTCCACCTCCTGACGTTGCCTCATTTCTTGTTCTAGCTGGGCCTGCAAAATTTCACTCCAATATTTCAGTAATGCAAAGCTAATTAAGGTGTGTAAAGATCAATGTATGACGAGTAAAACAGGAATAACCTCGAGTGCAAAGATCTGCATACCTCCAACTGTATCTCTTTCGAACGGGAGACGCCTAACTGAGTTACGCGATCTACGACCATGATACGGAAAGAGGGGTTATACCTAGGGTGGCGGCGGAGTTAGGCTAGCGAGGCCGTGGTGGGTCAGTGCAGTGGCGAGGCGACACGGTACAGGCAGACCAGCATGGCGATGGGAACTCCGACTCAGCTCCGACGGGCTCTTCTCTACAAAAATAGAACAAAATACTGTCATTTTAAAAAAAAATCGGTAGAACCTCCCCTGCACGGTGAGGTTTCCAAAACCTGCAAAAAACAGCGACACGATGGCCGACAAGCACATATGTCTCAAGAGAAGCCATGTAGTTTGGATATCAATTCATACAGAAGAATATATCCAAGTAGTACCACTACTTCTACTACTACTTCCACTATTGCTACTACTACTACCACTAGTTCTACTACTACCACTACCACTATTGCTACTACTACTACCACTAGTTCTACTACTACTACTACCACTACCACTACTTCTACTACTACTACCACTAGTTCTACTACTACTACCACTACTTCTAATACTACTACAACCACTAGCACTACTACTACAACTAATACTACTACAACTATCACTACCACGACAACAACAAGAGAGAGGGCATACCTGATGGGCGCCGGGGGTAGGGGCGGGTGGCGTCGGGGTCGGGGTCAGGGTCGTCGGAGTCAGGAACGGGGTCGGCCATGGGCGGCGGCGGGGCGGGCGGTCCACGGGGTGTGGCCGGGGGCAGGGTTAGCTCCTACTCCTCATCATCATCATCCTCCTCCTCCTCCTCGCCTCCTCCCCTCCTCCACCTGTCGGCCTTGGTGGGCTGGTGTGGGCGAGCTGGCCACGCTCGACCACACGTGGGGGCGAGGGCTGGTGGGGGCAGGGGCAGGCGCCAGCGCGCGGCGCAGGGAGCGGCTGAGGCGGGCGGCGCGTGGCGCGGGGAAGGGCGGTGACACACGGCGTCGACGGCAGCCCGGTGGCTGGCGGGCGCGGCGCACGGGGAGGGGAGGGCGGTGCGGGGGCGGGGGGCGGGCCGGCGTTGGTGGGCGGCGGCGCGGGGACAGCCGGGAGCAGCGGCGTTGGTCGAGAGCGGCGCGCGCGGGGGTTGTCTGTCTATGTGGCTTGGACTGTCCGACCGAATTCGCCTAAGTGCCCCCACCCGCCCCATTGTCGAGCGCCGGATCAGAGAGACACTCGACATAGGAGGCAACTTTGCCGAGTGCCCCGATCCGGCCGTCGGCATAGATTTTTTTTTGAAATACCTTTGCCGAGTGCCCCTGTGAAGACACTCGGCAAAGAGAAAATTTCTTAAAAAATTCAAAAAACCTCTTTGCCGAGCGCCTTATTCTTGGCACTCGGCAAAGACCCCCTTTGCCGAGTGCCATGCCCCGGCGCTCGGCAAAGTTTTTTTGTTGTTTTTGGCCTCCAATTTTTTTGTGCAGCCCTTTTAAAGTACCAGGAACTCCTTGTTAGAATTTGGGGATTTTTTGTGACTTTTTGATATATTTAGTTACTTTATTTCGTTTACTTGAATTTTTTTGAAAAATATAAATTTGAACTGCACGTGGTACGAATAGTGGAATTTAATGATTCAAAAAATGATGGTCATGTTACTAAGTGTAGTGTGAGGCCGTATCTAGGAACGGACCCAAAATTTCGGACATCTTGTTCACGAAACATGACCGCGAACTTGCATACTAAGTGTTTTTAAATTCTATAAAAAGCAAACGAAGTCCAAAAATCATGAAACTTGTTGAGATGCCGTGATAGGCTGTATCATTGCTAAGCTGCCACAGGCTTGGACTGATTTTGATACTTCACTGATGAAAGCATCTAGGCCCATAGTTGGGTTTCGATGATTAATGACAATACGTGATTACTGTGACTAACGTGTGTTTTGCAGAAGCAATTAAGTTAGGTCATGGTAATGACGATTGATTGGGCAATCAAGGTGGTCATGCCCCTACGATGAAAATCGTTTCGGTTTTTAAAGGATGGACAACAAGGTTAAGGATGGACTAGTTCTAAGTGTCGATTGGAGTTGGAGAGACACTTAGAGTAGTTTAGGACTTTGTTTTTCCTTTGGCCGTACTATTAAGGGGGTACGAACGGGTAGCTTGACCTAGGTGAGTCTAGTGAGTTAGGTGTGGTGCACACTTGTTAAAACTAGCACTAGGTAGCTCCAAAACAGCCCTTTGATCTAATGGAGCAAACTTCATTCACATAAGATCGAGAGTTGGAAGTGAATGGAGGGTCAAATACTGACTGAACGCTGGCTCCGGTGTGACCGGATGCTGACTCGGGGTTCGATCAGTTCATTTAACCAAGGTGAAAGCGTCTGGAAGTGACCGGACGCTGAGAGGTTATGTGACCGGACGCTGTGGGCCAGCGTCCGATCGACTCCAATAAGGTCCCAGAGAGGGAGAATCCTGATCGGACGCGTCTGGTCAATGTTGATCGGACGCTGATCAGGTTCCGACTACTGACCGGACGCTGCTCAGCAAGTGACCAGACGCTGGGGATCCAGCGTCCGGTCAACATCAGTAAGGTTCCAGTGAGGGAAAAACGTGACCGGACACGTCCGGTCAACACTTAACCACTGGAGTTCGGGGTGTACTGACCGGAGCGTTCGATCAACATGACCGGAGCGTCCGGTCACCTTGCAGAGGCACATAACGGTTTGTTTTTTCAGCTCATGTTATAAATACCACCTCTATTCGTGTGTGGGGATACTTTTGCTCATTCCAACAGCTAAGAAACACCTTAGAGAGTGCCAAAAAGAGCAAGGTCCTAGTGAGGTGATTGAGATTTGAGAATCCCAAAAAGAGCCCTTATTAGTGAGATCAAGAGTAGCAAAGTGTGCATCCAGCCTTCTCATTAGACTTGTTGTGGTCAAGTGAGAGTTCGTGCTTGTTACTCTTGGTGATCGTCATCACCTACACGGCTTCTTGGTGATTAGGAGCTTGGTGATCATCCGACGGAGCTTGTGGATGACCCAACTCAAGTTGTGAGCGGTTGTGGGTGATTCACCGCAACGGAGTGTCGAAGAATCAACCCGTAGAGAGCACTTGATCCTTGCACGGATCAAGGGGGAGCTACACCCTTTCGTGGGTGCTCCAATGAGGACTAGTGAGGAGTGGCGACTCTCCGATATCTCGGCAAAACATCGCCGCGTTCCTACTTCTCTATTTACTTTGAGCAATTCTATTATTGTCTTTACATTCATAGAATTGCCATGCTAGAGTAGGATTGGAACTTAGGTTGCAAGTCTTTTATACGGTAGAACAATTAGAAACACTTTCTATGCACAAGGGGTTAATTGGGCTAACCATATGATTTAATTATTACAAAGAAATTTAAAATTAGCCCAATTCACCTCTTTCTTGGGCATCTTGATCCTTTCAGTGACAACGTGCATGAAATCTTCTGAAATTTTTATCATAGCCTCCACATACGATATCACGGTATCTCAACAAGTTTCATGATTTTCGGACTTCGTTTGCTTTTTATAGAATTTAAAAACACTTCGCACGAAAGTTTACGGTCATGTTTCGTGAACAAGATGTATGAAATTTCGGGTCCATTTATAGATACGGCCTCACACTACACTCAGTAACATGACTATCATTTTTTAAATCATTAAATTCCATTATTTGTACCACGTGCAGTTCAAATTTATATTTTTCGAACAAATTCAAGTAAACAAAATAAAGTGACTAAATATATCAAAAAGCCACAAAAAAATCCCCAAATTCTAATGAGGAGTTCCTGGTACTTTAAAAGGGCTGCACAAAAAATTTGGAGGCCAAAAACAAAAAAAAACTTTGCCGAGCGCCGGGGCATGACACTCGGCAAAGGGGGTCTTTGCCGAGTGCCAAGAATAAGGCGCTCGGCAAAGAGGATTTTTGAATTTTTTTTTAGAAATTTCCTGTTTAGCGAGTGCCTTCACAGGGGCACTCGGCAAAGGTATTTAAAAATATATTGAATCTTTGCCGAGCGCCGTGTCAGGGGCAATCAGCAAAGTATTTTCCAAAAAAAATCTTTGCTGAGTGCCTAACAGCAGGCGCTCGGCAAAGAAGGACGTGGCCGAACACCGTTACGCAGGGCAGCCTATGCCGAGTGCCGTGCTTTTGCCGAGAGCCTGACACTCGGCAAAGAAGTCGTTTGCCGATTCCCCTTTTTTGCCGAGTGCCCGGCACTCGGCAAAGAATTCTTTGCCGAGTGCCCGATTTTTGACACTCGGCAAATACCCTGTTTCTAGTAGTGATGAATACTGACCATGTACATTTAATCCTAAAAATCTATAAATCTAACTACTAATTTGAACTGACCTGAACAAGCTGGTCTGATTGGCCGGCCCTAGGCATGCTGCCGCGCCCCCACGCCATATGGCCGTGCCCCTGCGTCAAGTGGCCGCGCCCCGCGCCGGGTGGCTGCAACCCCGCACTCGGCAGCTGTGCCCTCGCGCTGGGCGGTTGCACCCTCGCTCGGGGTGGCTGTGCTCCCAGAGGAGTCTCCTCCATCCTAGCTCGATCTAGGGCTAGAGACGGAAACTGGTTAGCCCTTTTTCTTTGTCTACCTTTATTTTCTCAAAGGGCATTTTGGCATTTCCACATCCTCTTAGGAGAAGGTCTCACGGTGCACGCCAACATACCTACCAACATACCTCACGGAAATATCATATAGGAAAGAAAAATTGACAGAGTGGACAAATAAGAAAGATTTCAAGTTTGGATGTCAAATAGAAGAACACAACTTTTTCAGTGTCAAATTGTAAATTTTCCCATCTTTATTCGGTGTGACCATGGTGAGCTGTGAAGATTAAGGATAATTGATTACAGGTTACGTGTTCCTCGGGCTAATCGGCGACGAGCTGAAGTAGTGCTAAAATTATCCTGAAGTCGTCATGGTAACTTGATACTATACATGGGTACGGTCGCTTTCGATGGCGGTCGAGGATAACACACCGTGCTCCTAATCGGGCCAACCACAGGGTTACTTCACGGTATCGTCTGTCCCGCGTGTGGAATTTTACTTTGTGCGCACCTTTGGTGTAAAGCACGTTAGTTTTGCTTGGATAAAGTTAAAGTACGTCCGATCGAGCAAACCTGTGATTTGTTCCTTAGCTGAAATCAACTCATACTAAGCACCATGTACAGTCACCATGTATGTGCATGCATGGTACTTAGTCCGTTGATTGATATATATATATATACACACACATGTCCAGTCCAGCGCCGTATGACGTTTGTCATGCGGAGGCTCCGCCACCTTTCTTGTTGCCCGCTGACAATAGAAAAAATTATGTTCTTATATTTGAAATCTAAACTTGAAATCTTTCTTATTTGTTCACTCTGTTAATTTTTCTTTTCTATATAACATTTCCATAAATCCTATGCAAAAGACCGTTTTGCCCCTTCTGAAATTTTTGGCCATGACGTTACGCTCACAGGATGATTATTGCAAGTTCTCTCCCCATATGTTGGTTGTTGCTGTCTTTCATGGCAATTTTTTTTTATAAAAAATCTTACACCTTTTCTTTTTTATTTGCTTGTACAGATTAAGAGATCTCAAAAATTAAAAGCACTAGCATCATCTTACAATATGAATTAAATAGGTGCAAAGAAATGACAATAACATCCAGGTTTCACATGTAGCATGATATTAACATAGCTTACATAATTTTAAAATTTAGCATCCAGGTTCATATATATAGAACAGACAATTGTTATACGTGTTCACATTACATAACATCCATTTTGGGATATGGTAATCACAAACTTAATCTTCTTTTACACCTTGTACTCATTGCAGGACTTCCAGTTCCAATTGTTTTGCTCCTTGTGGCCATTGAAGGGCTAGCTTTTTTGTGATTGCCAAGCAATTTTATTTCCAACAGAAAACTAGTATTTTCATCCATCCTATGAGTGCAAAATGATATGCATGAGTACTGACCATGTACATTTAATCCTAAAAATCTATAAATCTAACTACTAATTTGAACTGACCTGAACAAGCCGGTCTGATCGCCCGGCCCTAGGCATGCTGCCGCGCCCCCACGCCATTTGGCCGTGCCCCCGCGCCGGGTGGCTGCAACCCCACGCTGGGCAGTTGTGCCCTCGCGCTGGGCGGTTGCACCCTCGCTCGGGGGTGGCTGTGCTCCCAGAGGAGTCTCCTCCATCCTAGCTCGATCTAGGGTTGGAGACGGAAACTGGTTAGCCAATTTTCTTTGTCTACCTTTATTTTCTCAAAGGGCATTTTGGCCTTTCCACATCCTCCCAGGAAAAGGTCTCACGGTGCACGCCAACAGACCTGACGAAAATGTCATATAGGAAAGAAAACGGACAGAGTGGACAAATAAGAAAGATTTCAAGTTTGGATGTCAAATAGAAGAACACAACTTTTTCTAGTGTCAAATAGTAAATTTTCCCATCTTTATTCGGTGTGACCATGGGGAGCTGTGAAGATTAAGGATAATTAATTACAGGTTACGTGTTCCTCAGGCTAATCGGCGACGAGCTGAAGAAGTAGTGCTAAAATTATCCTGAAATCGTCATGGTAACTTGATACTATACATGGGTACGGTCGCTTTCGATGGCGGTCGAGGATAACACACCGTGCTCCTAATCGGGCCAACCACAGGGTTACTTCACGGTATCGTCTGTCCCGCGTGTGCCGCCAAAGTTGGATCAGTCGAGACTCAGCCGGCTAACAGTAACGGCTCTCTGCGGCGCGGCCAAAAGCTTTCCTCTCCAGGCGCTTCGACCCCTTTGTCTCGTCCCGTCCCGTCCCGTCCCGTCCTGTCCTGTCCGAGCCGCTACAGCGATCCACTGATGGAGTGGTATACTGTTATTCTGTGTGCACCTGATCCAGGAGTCAAAACGGCGATAAGCACAGCACACTGCGGCTGGCTCTGCCGTTGATGTGTCGAGCGAAAACGCAAAAGCGACGGCTAATCACGCACTAATCTAATAGCTGTCCGTCCGATCCCTGTTTGACAAAGGATAACCCGGCCAATCTCGGGTGCGCGGCGCGCCAGCTGCGCCGTTTCCATTCAGGGGCAGGCGAATCGAAGCTAGCTAGGTTTGCAGCCACTAGGCAGCGATCGGCCGGTCCCACGGTGGGCCCGGGCTTGCCATCTTGGGCAGGGCGGCCGCGGTGGGGAAAGCGGAGTGCAACGGCTCGGTCGCCTGGCTGCCGCGCCCTGGATCGGCCGCGGCCCGGTAGCTGTCGCCGCCTGGAAGGATGATGATGCATTGATGCCTCTGCAGCTCTGCTCTCTCTCTCGTCTGTTGTCTCTCTACGTCAGTGAAACAGTGAATCCATTCATCGATCACCACCGCACGACAGCGACAAAAGGGCGAAGGGAGGATGGCGAGGAGGATTTCACGAGGAAAAGGAGGGGGAATGCATGCCGTTGTGCTTCGTTCGTGATCGCTCGGCGATCGCGGCTGAATGCGCCGTGCCGGTGGACCGGACGGACGCCCGGATGTGACCGTACTGCCGTCGGTGTCGTACAGGCGAGGATGCCCCCCCGCGGGACGGGATAGCGGCTGAGAGCGACCGACCGAGATTTGCTGCGGTAAAATATCGATCGTGCCGGAGGTTAATTTATGACGGCGAGCGAATGAGAGATAAGAGTGATAGATCATTAGGATCGATTAGCAGCAGATCTAACGTGTATGAACTTGAATTTAGGATATGCTAAACCCTAGAATATGAACTAGTGCTAGAAAGCAGAGAGAGAGGGATACGGTATTAGCAAACCACCGGTCGCCTTGAAGGTGGGCGAGCTGGCCATGGCGTCGGTGTCGGTGACGCGGTGAAGGCGTAGAGTAGCAGTGGAGTCCGATGACGGTGTGGACGTCGCAATGGAGGCGCGGTCACAGAGACGACAGTGAAGACACGGCAGTGGCAACTTCCTGTCGCTGGGTTTGTGGCGGCTCAGGTGAACCTCGTACCTAGTGCCTCGGCCTCCACCTCCTTTTCATGGCGCTGCGCGACAGGGACCCACCAACCATTAATTCAGTTGGACGCCCACGATCAGAACGCGGGATCAAGACCCGACTCTCGTTGGACCGAGTCGGAGGAGTTCAACCTAACTTAGAGATTTGCCTCGATTCGCTGCTAACGCACGATACGTGTCGCGTATACGAGTTTATTAGCATCTACCTCGTGCAGGAATGGAGACGGACGGAATTGACGATAAGGATGAAAAGGTAATCCAGCCCACGTTGGGCCTAATCTGGAACTCCATATCTGCTCGTCAGAAATAGAATTCTACGTATGAGCCCACTCCTGATACAGATGCTCCTCCAATCCGAAAGGGGTGTTTCGGGCTGTAAAAGCCCGTCGCAGAAAACTACTGCTGGGCCAGCAGTCCACTCTGAGACTTGGGCTTTCCGGCCCCAGTTAGAGCTTCATTTCTTTCTTTTTCTCATTTTGCGCGGAACACGTTCAGGATGATTAATACTCCTCCTATGGTGGAACACAAATATCTCCTGGAAAAGGTTGTTCATACGCAACGTGACAGGTAGAGATAGGTCACTGAAGCAACGATTACCAGATAGTTAGGCACAGCCACGTCTTCCACACTCATATTTTTACAGGTCATAAGTATACTTGAGTGCCAATCAAGTATATGCATGTTTCTGGCAATCCACACGTACCGTGTTGGACTCGACGACCGAACTGCAAGCCTATGACTCCGTTCGGATGGCAGGTTTCTGAAGGAATTTGGATGGTTTAGATAAATTTTGGAGAAATTTGTGAGAGGAAAACATTGTTCTGAATGAAAAAAAGAAGCGGATCAAGTTGGGTTTAGGGACACGTGAACGGGCCTATGCAAAAACCATCGTGTCGATCTGCCAAATGCCAGCGCACCGCCACCGCGTCGTGGTCAATTGCACGCGGTCGAGCAACCTGGAGAGGTAGGCCGCACCCGACGTCACCTCGATGCTACGCTACAGGCCCGGCTGCCGTTCCTCTTGTTCGCGACAACAGAAAATGTCCATGCGCCGCGCCGCGCCACGCCGCGCTTAGCGTTAGTGGGGGCACTTAGGATGCGGCTAATGAGTGATCAATCGCCGCCCGGGCGTGCGCGCCCCTTTCTTCCCTCGCTCGGCTGCCTAATGATCGATCCGATTCCGACCCACGCACGCGGATGGTCCACGGCCAGGGGGGAGGGGGTAGTTGAGCATTCATCACGAGATGGATGGATGCTGCGGCAAGCCGCCGGCAAGTGGGCGCGATCATGGGATGGGATCGCCGGCCGCTCGCTGGGGGCCCCGCCGGAACTCGAAGCGAAAGCATCATCGGCTCGAGCTCAAATTGTGAATGGGCAGGTGTTCGGACCCATCATAAAGCGCCGGCGGTACGAATATATGCGGGAAGATACGTGCAGGTCGCAGGCGCAGAAAGCCGGAGACGAAGGAACGAGCGACCGAGCAAGTGCGAGCGGCGTCCATGGGCCATGGCCATGCGTGCGCACGCGATGACGCGCCGGCTTGAGGTTGACGTGCCTTCCTTGCACTGGGCAACGGATTTTGCTGAGATTTTCTAAGGAACTTGTAGTACAAGGCTCCTTTACCGGGTTGGAGACTTGTAGAGTAATAGTATCTCCTTTTGGATTTAGATACGTTACATGTTACTTTCTTCTTTTAGAAAAAAAAATTGGCAGCAGCGCACCCGTGCCGTTCTTTTGCGCCGCGCCGTCGGATCAAGTCGGATAGAATACTTCCACAGGAATTTAAGTGCTAGAGGTTGTTTATGCAAAAGAGGATAAGAATTTCAGTTTTGCTAAATTGATGTGACTTGGGCTGTTTGGATCAATTAGTATCAATATTAACAACTAAAATTAGTACTAAATTGATCCAAACATCCTAGCAAATATTAAGGCCTCTTTGATGAGCTAGAGCTAGTTACTGGTTGAGCTAAAAATTATCTCAAATTAATTAGCTGAGATTGGCTAATAAATAGATAAAGGCTTGGCTAAAAAGTTAGTCCGCCTATTAACCCTCCTGTTTGGATGCACTAGAGCTAATTTTAGGTAATCTTTAGGTAGGAAGCAATTAGCTCGTGTATACCAACAAACACGTCCAAATACCGGCTCAAAACAAACTACCTAACTAAATAAAGAAAACTAGTAATCGGCTTCCACAAAATAAGCACTAGTAGCTGTTAGATGAAGGATCCCAAGATGGCTCAACAACTAGGCAACGTATCAGGTGCAAATCAATCAATGTGTAAATTTGGAAACTACTAATCAGGACCACTAGATGCTGATTTAAGGTGGGATTTTTTTGCGCTTAAGCCCTCTCACTCAATCCATTGGATCAGCATCTAGTGATCCTGATCGGTAGTTTTCAAGTTTGCACAAGTTGGTTGGTTTGCACCTGATATGTTGCCCAACAACTAATACTAATAGCCGCGTTAATAGAAAACTATTACAACAACTCAATAGTTCCTTTATATCCTTTCATGCATAAGAGAAATCTCTCCAGCAACTCCTTATCTCAACAGTCAACTCCTAATCTTTCCGCATTTGGAAATCGATCCAATCGGGCGGTTAGATACGCGTGCGTGTATCCAATAGACGGATCTGGAGGTGGAAGGACGTGGGGCAGAAAAGGAGAAATGATAGAGTTCCCAATACAACCTCGAGTCCTGTTTCCACCTCGCGCAGCTAGCGCACATGCTGCTCCTCGCGCGGATGAGGGTGAGGCAAGCAGCGCTGCCGCCACCACCGTGGAGATTGTGTCCTTCGTCGTGTTTCTCTGGTTATTGGTTGTGTCCTACATCATTGAGCAGTTCATCTACCGCAACATAGCTGCTGGAGACATGTGGCACGCTTTCTGAGCTCTTCTCACGTGCCACAATGATGGCATGCCAACCCATGGATTTTATGGGCCGAATCCATATCTACCCAATCCATATGTGAGGCTGTGTTTAGTTGTAGGAATTTGGATTTTGGGGCTACTGTAGCACGTTCGTTTTTATTTGGCAAATAGTGTTCAAACATGGACTAATTAGGCTCAAAACGTTCGTCTCGCAATTTCCCACCAAACTGTGCAATTAGTTTTTCTTTTCGTCTACATTTAATGCTCCATGCACAGGCCGCAAACATTCGATGTGACAGGTACTGTAGCAACTTTTTGGAAGTTGGAGTGAAACTAAACAAGGGCTGACTCATCTTCGCGGATTAAATTGAGTTTTGGGTGGATAGATTGCGAAACTCATGCACGGCCTATGTGTTGCGATCAGACTCCACCTGTCTACACCCGCAAGTTCCACTGTCACATGACATTCGACGAAAACCTTATATTTTCCTTCATAAATATGGTCTTTCCAGGCAAATGTCGCGTTCTAGTCAAATTCTATCCATGTTCAACAAATTCCCCTCAAATCCCTTCCAAAAGGAGACATAATGGAGCAATTAAAAGAAAATTGATGAAAAAGGGTTACTGAAAAGAAAGAAGACACGAAAAGAAAGCTCTATGCTCTCAAGTATTCAAAAAATTCCGAAGGGGTCCATCAGATAAAAAAAAGTTGAATTTAAACCATAAAACTCCCCCAAACACAAGAAGAGGCGCTCGTGTGCCCCCTCTTTCCTAACCTCTCTCAGTGTTCCCGTGAGCGCAACGACTGAACGAAATATGTTCACATCCATGATCGATGAAAGGCGCAATTTTCAGTCCACTTGAATGAATACTCCTAAGATCAGCGTATGCAGAACTACTATGATAATTCAACGGGTTTTATGTGGCCTTGTTTAGATTGCAAGTTTTTTCACTCTCTCTCCATCACATCAAATCTTTGATATATGCATGGAGTATTAAATGTAGATAAAAAAATAACTAATTACATAGTTTGATTGTAAATTACGAGACGAATCTTTTGAGCCTAGTTAGGTCATGATTGGACAATAATTATCAAATACAAACGAAAATACTACAGTGCCAAATACTGATTCCTAACCCCAATCTAAACTAGGCCTAACTACCAGTTGCATCACTTTCGCTTCAAATCGGGTCAACAAAGACTTGAGATGAGCGTAAACCGGCCGTTATTGGGCTCCTCCCCGCTCCGACCGCTGGCGCCACGTCCGCGCCCCAGCGGACCCGGTCGGCGGTCGCCCCTGCTCGCCGCTTGTTTATTCCTCGCAGTGCGTGACCCGGCAGCTGGTAAACGTCCCGCTGCACAAGTAAACAAGTCGCTCGTAGCCAACCGCACAATTAATCCAGTAATCAATCCGGAGTCACAGTAATCCAGCAGCGCCAACGACCGGACCACAACACCAGCGAGCGCCAGCGGGCAGCTCGTCGGGCGCTGAGCCCCTCGCCTCCCTCTCCTGATCTCCTCCCGCGCCCGCCGTCCCCGACCCCGAGAGCCCCAGCGCCCCAGTCCCCAGCGTCGTCTTCTTTCTCCGTGACTCGGAGCTGTCTTGCCTCACCCTCACTGCCTCTGCCTCTGCCTCTGCCTCTGCCTCTGCGTGCGTGCGTCACTGCCGTGCCGCTGCGCCCGCTCGCCCGCTCCCGCAATAAATAAACTCGCCTCTCTCCTCTCTCTCTCTCTCTTCCTCCGTTCTCACCTCCCTCTCATCCAGGGACCCGCCTTGACTTTTCACGTTGCGTTTGAGCGGTGCTGCTGATCTGCGATTCCTCTTCTCTCCACTCCACACCTGACCTGACCACCCGAGAGGGAATCCTCATCCCTCTTGCGCGCGGCGGCGGCGGCGGCATCTTTGGTCTCCGTGCGGGTGTTTCTGTCCGGCGTCTACTTGCCGGGCCAGCGCGGCATTGGAAGAGGAGGGAGATCGGAGGCGTGATCGATGGGGAACTGCGTGGCGAGCGGGGGCACGACGACGGTCACGGCGGCCGGTGCTGCAGGGGAGGACGGGAGGCGGCGGGGGAGGAGGTGGAAGGCGCCGCGGGAGGAGCAGCTCGGTTCGGTCCCCGGCCGGATCTTCTCCAACGACGGCCGCAGCCGCACCGCCGCCGTGTTCACGCAGCAGGGGCGTAAGGGGATCAATCAGGACGCCATGCTCGTCTGGGATGTAAGCCACCGAATCTCTCGCCCATCTCTCTCTCTCTCTCTCCTGTTCCTCCCGCCGTCAATTTGTTCCACCGAGATGGTGGTGGACAGGTGGTAATGTTGGTGGAGTGTCTGTCGCCTTGGCAGGGGTTCGGCGGGGAGGACGACGTCGTGCTGTGTGGGGTGTTCGACGGGCACGGCCCGCATGGCCACCTGGTGGCGCGCAGGGTCCGCGATGCGCTGCCGCTGAAGCTCATGTCCGCGGTGCGCGCGTCCAAGGCTGGCTTGGACATGCCCGCCGCCGCGTGGAGGAAGGCCTTTGCGAGCACCTACAAGGCCATGGACAAGGATCTTCGCTCCCACGCCATCCTAGATTGCTTCTGCAGCGGCAGCACCGCCGTCACCGTCCTCAAGCTCGTACGTGCCACCGGACTTGACGCGAGTCTGCTATCCATCGATTCATCCTTCCTCGCAGAAACATATGTCAAATCAATTCTGTTGGGATGTATGCGTTCAGCTGTACACAGCCCACTGACGAGCGGTTTCTGCACGCAGGGCTCGGATCTCTACATGGCCAACATTGGTGACTCACGCGCCGTGCTAGGCTCGAGGGACAGTGGCGGCGGTGGCGGCATGGTAGCCGTGCAACTGACTGTTGACCTCAAACCGGATGTTCCCAGTAGGCCTCCATATTCTCCCTCCTCCATTATTTCAGATTTATGGATGTGGTGCCGTGTTAGGAATTTGAGTGTTAATGCTACCTTCTGTCATTTCAGGCGAGGCAGAACGGATCAAGAAGTGCAGGGGCAGGGTATTTGCTCTGCAGGACGAACCGGAGGTGCCGCGGGTCTGGCTGCCGTTCGACGACGCGCCAGGCCTGGCAATGGCCCGGGCGTTTGGTGACTTCTGCCTCAAGGATTATGGTGTCATTTCGGTTCCAGAGTTCTTCCACTGGTCGCTCACAGAGAAGGACCAGTTCGTCATCCTTGCATCAGATGGAGTAATTTTCTCTACCAAGTGCTCCACTTTATTGTTCTCTGTTCGTTCTGGATATTTGCACTTGCACAGATATGAATTTGAGAGTATCTCTGCCCCCAGCAAAATCTTGCCCTTAGCTTTCATCATAACATGATTAGTTGCAATGTAATGTCAATCTGCGGCACTTTCGCATTCGTGCTCTAAGTAGCCGCACATGGTGGGCCTTCAGGGTCCAGAATGTCCCGTGCATTTCATAGGAGCTAAAAGAGAATTCGTGATCATACCTACAAGTGATCCAGTCTTTGGACTTCAAAATGTTTTAGCTTTTAGGGGTCGGTTGATAAACAGTCATCATGGCAGGTGCAAGGATAATAATTTCTGCCAAGGGTCCCCTTCCTGCCTGCTGCATAGATAATGATTAGCCAGCTTAACACCCTTCTCCATTGCACCGTCACGGCCTGTTGTTATCTGCTGTCCTTCAGCTGTTAAATCTTCTCCACGTTCAACTTGAGAGGACCCATTGGTTTAGTCATTTGTTCAGGTGCACCTTCCTACTCGAACAATTTGGACATAGAGCCTGTGGCTAGGGACTCTTCATTGCATTAGATAAAATTAAAATTATCAAGGGCTCTTCAATGCATTAGGGGAAATTAAGATTCTCATTGTCTAGTAACTTGCTTCCCCGTTGATGATATTTGCATCTGAACGATGTGGATTTGTGAGTAGTAGGCGGACCTTGCACAATTTTCTGTCATTGAAAGACTGATATTCTTTCTTTGGACAACTTATTTATCACAGGTCAGTATGTCGCTGTTATATAGTTCAGGGACCAATCAAAATTAAGAGTGAAGTATTTAACCATACCAGTTGTTTTAATGAAACTGATTATCACTTACCAGTAATGTACTGGCTCAAAATTCTCCTTTTGATCCATACATCCTCGCTTGAACGCTCTTTTGATTAGTGTGCCCACACTACATTTGCCTAAATAACTTATACTATCAAAAGTGAGATTTTGTCCTGGTAGAACTTTGAGCCCTTTGTTGAAATGATTGTGGTTGGTGAAGATAGTTTATTTTTCCATATGTAATGGACTTCTCTATCACATTTCAAACATTCCTTTAATGGACCACCCGTTGGGTCGATTGTTAAGTCACTGTCTGCGTAGTTGGTTTTACCTTTTGCCACTGTTTTCTTAGCAATTTTCAAAGCATGCTACTTTAGCTCCTTTTAGCATCTATGTTTTTTTTTAAAAAAAATAAAAGTTAAAGAGCAGTCGTGTGGAATCAGCAAGAGTGTTTTTATTGGTCCGCTTATGGATGCGTTTTTTAATCTTATGTTTGTCCTTCCGTCTTCTCTTGTTTGGCTCATTTCCCCTGTTTCTATGTAGTTGTACTTAACGAAATTATATAAGATGCGCTGCCACTTGGCAGAATTGTACTTATATATATCTAATGCTAATGCAAATCATGCAGGTGTGGGATGTCCTTAGCAACCAGGAGGCTGTTGACATTGTGGCATCATCCCCAAGCCGATCAAAGGCTGCAAAATCCCTTGTCGAGGCCGCTACCCGTGAATGGAAAACCAAGTACCCGACATCAAAGATCGATGACTGCGCAGTGGTTTGCCTATATTTGGATGGCAAAATGGACCATGAACGTGACTCGACGGCCTCCATGGACAACATCAGCCTCGACGAAGGTTCAGTTGCAGACCCAAATGAAGCTCAGGAGCAGGAGCCAGCGCTGACCCGCAACTTCACGGTCAGGACAGTAGCCGGAAGCGCCCATGAGAAGGCACTGTCGGGGGCGGTAGATGCTGTTGTTGCCGGCGCAGCCCACAATCAGAATTGGTCGGGCCTTGATGGAGTGACGCGGGTGAACTCGCTCGTGCAGCTTCCCAGGTTCTCCGAGGAGAAGGCGATTGGCTGATGAACTGCAATTCTTTGGTTTTAATTAACTTATTTTCTCCTGTTTGAAAATTTAGTTTAGTTGCCCGTTGTTTGAGAGGAAAGGTAGAAACGAAATATGGTCTTGTGATTTGCATCGGCGCGTAGCTAGTGTGTTTGATCCAATGTGGTTAGTGTGTGAGCTGCTCAAAATTGTGCTTTCTGAAGTACAAAGGGTTCATCCTGTCTTGTGTTCTACCTTCAGGTATGATAAGCATGCCTGAAAGGTGAAACAGCAAGGGCACCTTTTGTTCAGAGCTTGCAATTTTGCTGTGTTTAAACGAACAGCTCGTTCTCCTGAGCACAGTGGGCGCAAACGCGTGCTAAGGCGCCAGTCATCTGGGATGATGACGCTGTCGGGTGGACCTGTAAATTCCACCACCGTCCACCGGCACTTGGCTTTGTAAAGAGATGCATCTGTCTGGGCTTTTTCCTGGGCGTAGCTTTTGTTGACAGGGAGAGGAGAGCTGTGGGCGTCGGCTTTACTGATCGTCTGATCGATCTGCATCTGCATGGTGCTTGACATGGCATTGCCTCTTTCGCTTTGCTGAAAAAACAAGCTGAAACATTGTTCCGGCTGATTTGTTGAGAGAAAAAAAAACACTGTTACAACTAAAAAAACAAGCTGAAAAAAATCGGATTATAAAAGAAGCGAACAGGGCAAGGTTAGACTATCTCCAACATCACCCAAAATACAAGACTTATTTCATGTTTGGGTAGTGCTACAACCAAGGATTTAATACTTATTTCTGGTCTTCTCTAACAACAGGACTTAAAAGAAAGCCCTTATGACAAATGAGTCTTTAGAAAAGAGAATAATCATATTTAGGAATCGATGACCATTATGCCTAGTAGCGGAGGAGGCGAGACAGGTCGGAAGTTTGATTTCTGAGTGGAATGTTGTTCACACGAGAGAGTGAAATCGCGCTGCACATGAGCTCGCTCAATTGGCGTTGAGATTGAACAGTTCGGCTGTTTGGCGCAATGTGGTTCCAGTTTTGTATCGAGCAAATTATTGCTCAAGATTGTAACATGATCAATGAGCAATAAAAGAGCCTCTCTTTTCTTCATAAAAAAATATCTCATATATAGGTACTCTATTGGAAACTAATTCAATACTATCCACGGTTTTGGATTTGGATGTCCATATAGATCATCCATTGGAGATAGCCTTGCTGCCCCTTTTTTGCCCCTCTCGGTAGATTTTTTTTTTAATTTTAACACTTTTTGATAACTAATTTTAAATCTAACACTACAAGTTTTTTTTTAAATAACACTTTTGGCCGCGCCTATTGCCCTGGCGCGGCCAAATGCCTGTGTCGCGCGCATGCATGGTGGCGCGGCAGAGGTCTGACGTGGCGACGACCGGTTTCGGTGACCGTTGACGTGGCAGCTCTTGCCGTGCCACCGACCTTGGCGCGGCAGTGCGACGCCCTGATCCGTGGCGCGACAGAGCCGAATAAATACCGCGCCCAGTCCCGCCTGCCCGAGCAGCAAGCCCGCCTGGCCGCCGCGCCCGCCGCCCGGCCGGCGGTACCTGAACGGTTTAATCCGAACACGTCGCGCCGATAGTGGGAGTTATTCTAAGTATTGCTTGACGTAAAATCAATAGTAGATTTGTTTCTGTCTTTTATTGAATTTTTTTCACGGCCGAATAGAGAATTTGATAAGCCAATGATTTGTTTTCTGTCTTTCATAATACGGTTAACCACCAATTTAACTAATCGATTATGAAAAATTGCCACCGGCGTCGAGATACGCCGGGACTGCCGGTTCCCGAACTAATTGGTACTTAATCTCGCCGGTAGTGTTGCCGCGACGCAAAGAAACGAATATGAAACAGATAAATGAAGTCCGTGCACAAGTTGATAAGCTGCCACATAACATTTTCATTGTTTTGACATAAGTTTGACATAACATAACCAAATAACCCTGCAAGTTTTGGACGCCAATATTCGTTTGACCTAACAAACTAAGACCTAGGAGTGTAAGGGTCCCTCGGACGCCTTTGTCTCTTCGGATTTGTTGGCAACACATTAGGAGTGTAGCCAACGTCGGTATGGTCGTGTCGATGGTGCATACGGCTCGTACTCTGCAAGTATATGATACGCACGATTACTTATAATTCTTTATGATCATTAGTTCATGGAACCTACGTATTTAAATAAACTATCTTTGATAGTACCTATGAGGCTCCTTGGGTACCAAGCGAGGCACCACCTAGCTGAGACATGCTGATCTCGTGCTGGGGCCAATCGTCCCACTGGTCGTGCTGTCTGCGAAAGCCCAGGGGGGTCATCGTTGTCCTCGTCGTCCTCGGTTGCAGGGTCCTTCCCAGCGCTATGATGTGGTGGTGTACGCACCGCGGAAGTGGCACCTGACCGCGCCGAAGTCATCGGCTGAGAAGAGTCGACTGGTGTCCTTAAAGAGGCTGAAGACGTGTCACCCGACCGCGCCGGCAGTGGCGGTTCCTCATAAGGAGTGTCCATGCAGCTCAGCTTCTGAGCTAGCTTCCTGCAGTTCTTCTTCACATTCTGCATAAATAGACGTTAAAGTTAGTGTATTACCCAAACGCATATACACTAAAAAAATATTTTCGGAACGGACAAGTTTATGTTACCTCCACAAAAGCCGTGAGAACGCCTGGCCCCTGACCTCTACACTCGTGAAGCCGGAACGCTGCTTCGTTGGACAGCCTTGACAATTGTGTCGCCTAGGTACAGAAATGCGATTGGACAGTTTTAGTACACATACTTAATACCAAAAGGATAACAAATTGTACCATTCAAGTATATTACCACGTATCTTTGAAGCGGGGCTCTCTCCAGCTGTGTGTCCTCCCTAGTGGTAACGTCGTACACATCTTCGATGACATCTTTCTCTGAGTCCTCATCAATCGCCACGTCAGTGTACGGGGGCTTAATATGTGCCCTCGTAGACCTGTGAAGCCACCACAGGTACTCGTCGAAGGTGTGCTGGTCGTGTGGAGGACCCGCATGGACCGGATGTCGTACCCTGTTCTGCCACAAATGGATGCGCAAACTGTGTGCCACGCGCCAATCCTTGGTCTTGTAGCTCTTTCTGCGGTCATACCTGCAACAAAACGATGTTAGTTGTACCACACACCTCTGGATTGTAGCATTGTTATTAATCGATAACGCACCCGTGCAATTCTTGGTTGGTGGAGTAAAGCGATGGTGGGTAGCCTGTCATTCTCCCAAACTGTCTGCAGACCCGGATGGGTAAGTGAATCTCGACCACACGGAAAAAAATAAGAGGGACGTCGCAGCGATACTCGTCTGACTCGTCCCTAGTGACAGAACTGAGATAGTCTAGGAGCTCCAGAGAATCCCAAGGACGCCAATGCACCTAAAATTTTGTAATTGAGTTAGGTTGTGATATAGTGTACATTAAACAAGACACAGGTATGATAGTAAAGAGAGCGTAACCTGGTGCTGTGTCAGGACATCGAGATCGTCCGTGTACTCCCTGTACTTGCGCTTCGCATTCCTTCTAACTAACTCTGCTTTTATCCAGATATACAGAGCTGTAGGGAGTGTATCCTGCCCGTTCTATCGCTACGTTGAACACGATAATGAATTAGCCATTAATAATAAATTCATATGTAACTGTCTCTAAGAATATAGTGAACCGAAGTACTTACCGGTAAACCATTATTAAGGGGCCTCCCAACGGGCCATCGTTCCCAACACCACACCTGAAGTAGGTACGAGCAACCTCCAAGGTTCGCATATCCTGAGGTGCGATGGCAGGCAACACATAGCTGTCGATACGTTCATGTCAGGACTGCGCTGCCCTAGCTGTACGCCGCTATGTTCTCCCATGGCTGTCGTAGTATGTCAAAGAACATCCAGCTGATCGTTTTGCCTGAGGCGTCTGGGAAGAGGAAAGCACCAAGAAAGTACCAGAGCCACACACGAGCGAACCTGTCGATCAGAGCCTCCTCAGCCTGTGGGTCCAAGTAATCAAAGCGCTCTGTGATCTAGGACGACGAAACCCCGAAACTTTTCCTAAAATTGACCAAAGAAAATGAGATCCTATGGCTGCAGGAAAGCAATGCAAGTATTAAATAGGCTTGAATTACTCACTTATTTTTCTTGAAAGCATCGTCGTCCGGTGGAAGAAAGCCAGTAAACTGAGCCACCAGCTCCCTCTAGTGATCGTTGTCAACTATCCCTGTCACTGGAAGTCCCCCAACCGAAGGCCTAAAATAGTCTTCACGTCCTGCAACGTCAAGGTCATCTCGCCACAAGGTAGGTGGAACGTGTGGGTCTCAGGCCTTCACCTGTTATAAGAATAGAACGACTGTTAGTTGCCTTAAATTTGTTAGAAGAAAGTTTACGCACAAAGAATGCACTCGCACCTGTCTATAGCTGCAGTAAGTAGTGCTTGGTCAAAAGGCGAAAGACCGTGGTTGACAACACGGACAAGCTCGAGGAAGCCAGCACGCCGTATGTACGGCGCATAACGCTTGTCCCACTGATGCACCCTGGTGTGCGTGTGGGGCCTCAAAGGAGGCAATGACACATCTGCATCATTGTCACTCAAGATGTGTGCTCGGTGCTAGTCGTCGTACTCCACCTCAAGAATAGGGTACAACGGGTGCTGCGTGGAAGGAGCCATCGTGTTACGAATTGATAAACAAAGCCTTAGAGTATTCAAATTAACAAAATTTAAATTAACATTAGTAAGTTCACAAACAAATCACTAACCTAACTATCCTAAATCCCTAAACCCAAAATCCTAACTATACTAGATAATAAATACATAATCAATCCCTAAAATATCTAAACCCTTTTGGATTTAGAGTAAACTAGTATCTATACCTAAAATCCCTAACTAAATAACTAACTATAAACTAAATAATAAATACATAAACAATCCCTAAACCCAAAATCCTAACTATACTAGAACACACAACCTCAAACCTACGTAAATCACAAACAAATTTAGTAACCTAACTATCATAAATCATTACCAATCATAAAACCCTAACTATCCTAAATTACTATCCTAAATCACTAATTATCCTAAATCAATAATAAAAAATATAAAATCAACCCTAACTATCCTAAATTATTAACTATCCTAAATCACTAATTATCCTAAATCAATAATAATAAAAAAATATCAACCTAACTATCCTAAATTACTAACTATCCTAAATCACTAATTATCCTAAATCAATAATAAGCAAAAAAAAATGAAATCGAGGAGGTACCTTAGGAGCGGGCGGCCTTGACGCGCCGGCGTTCGTGGCGTGGCCGGCGCGGGCGCTGCGCGGCAGGAGTGGCCGGGCGCGACGTGGTCGGGCGGGCGCTGCGCGGCGGCTGGCGGCGCTGGCGGTGGATGGGCGAGTGCGGGCGCTGGCAGCAGGCGGGCGGGTAGGGTGCGGGCGGGCGGGCGGGCGGCCACGCGATATTTATTTGGCTCTGCCGCGCCATGGATCAGGGCGCGGCACTGCCGCGCCAAGATCGGTGGCGCGGCAAAAGCTGCCACGTCAACGGTCACCGAAACCGGTCGTCGTCACGTTAGACCTCTGCCGCGCCACCATACATGGCGCGGTATAGGCATTTGGCCGCGCCAGAAAAATAGGCGTGGCTAAAAGTGTTAGCTTTTTTAAAAAAACTTTCAGTGTTAGATTTAAAATTAGTTATCAAAAAGTGTTAAAATTAAAAAAAAATCTCGGGGTAGCCGTAGGCCTTGCATGCTGCATCTTGTCTGGAATGCATGTAACCTGCCGAAATGTGCTGTAGAGCTGTACTGTGTACTGCACAGCCCAACTGCACAAGTATGGTATCCGTGAGAGGCTTCATGGATCTACGTGATGTTCGCTTTGTATATAAGTCGTATTTTTTTCCGTTAACGAACAGTATTTTTCTCTCATAATAAATCAGTCAATAGTACTTTCAGTCATAGCTTATCAGACAAATGAATAGGGCACTAATCGTTTGCTCTTGATTTGTCGACTGTTCTTCAGCACTACTTCAGCAGTACTTTCAGTGAACGAACAATATTTTTCTCTCGTAATAAATCAGCATCAGCAGCAGCTACCATTTCTGCACTCCCCTACTAATGGCTGTGTAAGTGTTATAGTGTTATTGCACGGTACGAGCTGTAGATGCAACTGATGGTAGTAGATGATACTGTACTGTAGTTGATTACTCGTAGAATAGAACAGGAACGATGGCCATGGAAAGTTAAAAGCCTTTTCTTATACAAAGTATGACAAAGAGAATCTGGCAAGTATTTTCCCCTGGGAGTATTCTCGGCGAGGCGTCTGCAGGCTGGAGCTCTGTACGTGAACCTGCCAAGTATTTCCCCTGTTCTCGGCGTCTCGGCGAGGCGTCTGCAGGGGAGGGGCCCTGAAATTTAGCACCGGCTGCTGCTTATGCTTAGATCTTGTTTAGTTGGGCGAAATTTGGGAATTTGGCTACGGTAGTATTTTCGTTTTTATTTGGCAATTAGTATTCAATCATAGACTAATTAGGCTCAAAACGTTTGTTTCGCGATTTTCCAACCAAACTGTGCAATTAGTTTTTTTCCGTCTATATTTAATGTTCCATGCACGTATCGCAAAATTCGATGTGACGACTACTATAGCACTTTTTGGAAAAACTTTTTAAAACTAAATAAGGCCTTATTCGTTGGGAGCCAAAAATACTATTTACTCGTCCAAAAGTACTGCTAAAATATTGTCGTTGAACCGTGCAAATGAAACGAAGCAGAAGGCACTTGTTGAAGCAGCAGTAATAGGCCTGGTTTAGTTCCCATCCAAAATCCAAAAAGTTGCTACAGTACCTGTCACATCGAATGTTTGCGGCCCGTGCATGGAGCATTAAATGTAGACGAAAAGAAAAACTAATTGCACAGTTTGGTGGGAAATTGCGAGACGAACGTTTTAAGCCTAATTAGTCAATGTTTGGACACTATTTGCCAAATAAAAACGAAGGTGCTACAGTAGTCCCAAAATCCAAATTTCGCGAACTAAACAAGGCAGGCGGCAGTGTACAAGAAGGACTTTACTGTACGTGGACGATGCGACTGGTGCGTACTAGTGGACAAGAAGCGACCCTTCCATGGTGCCCAGGACCAGGACCGGCACCCGGCAGGCGGCAGGCACCAGGCACCGTACCAGTACCGACGGGCGACGGGTACCGGTCACGTGATCTGGATCTCGCATCCAATCTGTCGCTGACCAACGACACGACATGGCATCACATTCACATTCACCGCAGCAGTTATCAGCACATTCTACAGCCAGCGATACTGTTCATACAGGCACCGGCGCGTTCCGACGGTGTCCAGAAGCCACTGCGCCGAACGTGTGGCCGCGGGCAACTGCGGCACTGGCCGCCGCACCTCCGGCAGGTTTTGACACCCAAAATATAGTCAGCTGCTCTACGGTTCTCCCGTCCCGGTTTCTGCACGCATGGGAACTAGGAGAGTAGGGCCTCCGAAACTCCTGTTGTCTTCGAGTTCACCTGCTTAGGTGAATAACGGCAATCACGTTTTTAGGGAGTGTCGCTGGTGGCATGACTGCTCGCTACGTCTACGTCCCCTTCTTCCCGATGCTGGCCCACGTTGAAGGCCCTTCGGTGATCGGCATTGCTTTCCATCTGCACTGCAACAAGCAGGACGACTACACCGACAGGCAATATGTCGACTAGTGCATCCGGCTCTGCCGCTGGGTATATCTCTGTTCTTCGCTATCCAGTAAAGTCATGTATCAATAACTTGTTGGTTAATATCATATACATGGTATTCATGCTTAGTTCACACAAGCACATATTGTCATAAACCTTTTGGTTATCGCTATTTCTAGATTAAATTGCTATTGAAAATGCCTAAATATCTAACAATCCAAAAACGTGATAGGCAATTTTCGGTAGTTGGCTTTACGAGTATGCTGAAACCGAATGTCTTTAAGGGCACTCATTACAAGAGGTGGCGGCAGAGGTGCATTCTATGGTTGACTTCTATGCACTGCTATTTTGTTGCTAAACCTAGGGCTGTTGGGCCGCATACTCTTGATGAGGAGCGTGCATTCAAACATGCTGATACTACGTTCAAGGCTGCAATTTTGAGCGTGCTTGGAGACACCATAGTTGATGCATATGTGCCACTATAGACTGATAAAGAGATGTGGGATGCACTTGAGGACAAATATGGGGTTTCTGATGCTAGTTCTGAGTTGTATGTCATGGAGCAGTTTCATGGCTATAGGATGGTCGATGGCCGTTCTATAGTGGAACAAGCTTATGAGATACAAACACAGGTAAAAGAGCTCAAAATTTTTGGTTGTGTGTTACCTGATAAGTTTGTGGCAGGCTGTATCATTGCTAAGCTGCCACAGGCTTGTACTGATTTTGCTACTTTTCTGAAACATAAGAGACAGGAGTTTGGCACTGTCGAGCTCATTGGCTCTTTGGATGTTGAAGAGAAAACAAGGGCAAAGGACGTTTGTGGCAAAAAAAAATTTGGTGAGGGGAGTTCTACTGACCATGTGGTGCAGAAAAATCCTCTCAAATCCCACAAGAAGAAATTCCAGCAAAAACTCAAACAAAAGTCCACAACTCTTTTTAAGAAGAAGAACAAAAACAAGAAGAAGAAAAATTGTTTCACTTGTGGCAAGCCTGGGCACTATGCTAGAGAGTGCGAGGAGGCCAAGTGAAAGCCAAACAAGAAAACAGCAAACACAGTTGAGACTGATGCAGGAACAACGAGGTACGGTAATTTATTGCCTACTGTTCTTTCAGTTTGTCATTCACCTGATTGGTGGGTTGATATAGGAGCAAATATCCATGTGTGTGCTGATGTTTCTTTGTTTTCTTCTTATCAGGTCGGGCGGACTTCCTCCTTGTTGATGGGGAACGGGGCGCATGCGGCTGTACGTGTTGTTGGAACGATCGATCTGAAGCTTACTTCGGGAAAGACCATGCAGCTAAAGAACGTGCATCATGTCCCCTAAATAGAGAAGAATTTGATTAGTGGTTCTTTGCTTTGTCGTGATGGTTTTAAACTTGTGTTCGAGTCTAATAAGTGCATACTTTCTAAGTATGGAACTTTTATTGGAAAAGCCTATGAGAGTGGAGGCTTGTTCCGCTTGTCTTTGTCTGATACATGTTTAAATTCCGTGAACCATGTGAGCCACGATAATGAGACAAATATTTGGCATTCGCGATTATGTCATATTAATTTTGGTTGCATGACTCGCTTAGCTAGTTTAAATTTAATTCCAAAATTTGATGTGGTCAAAGGTTCTAAGTGCCATGTTTGTGTTGGATCAAAGCAACCTCGCAAGCCTCATATGGCTGCTGCGATGAGAGATTTAGCACTGTTAGAACTAATCCATTCTGATGTGTGTGAGATGAATGGAGAGTTGACCAAAGGTGACAAGAGATATTTCATAACGTTCATAGATGATTGCACCCGATTTTGCTATGTGATTTATTAAAAACAAAAGATGAAGCATTGCATTATTTTAAAATCTATAGAGCTGAGGTAGAAAATCAACTTGAGAAGAAAATTAAACGTTTGCGGTCTGATCGTGGGGGAGAATATTTCTCAAATGAATTTTCTGAGTTTTGCGTGGTGTATGGTATTATTCATGAGAGGACGCCACCATACTCACCATAGTCCAATGGGATTGCAGAGAGAAAGAACTGCACTCTAACTGAGTTGGTTAACGTCATGTTAGAGACTGCGGGACTATCTAAGAAATGGTAGGGTGAGACAATATTGACAGCGTGCCATGTCCTGAATAGGGTGCCCACAAAGAATAAAGAAATTACACCATTCAAGAAATGGGAGAAGAAGAGATTAAATCTTTCTTACCTGTGAACTTGGGGTTGTTTGGCAAAAGTGAATGTGCCAATAAACAAAAAGCGAGAGCTTAGACAAAAAAAAATGTTGATTGTGTCTTTCTCAGTTATGCTATTCATAGCGTGGGTTATAGATTTGTAATAATAAACTCTGGTGTTCCTGATATGGTTGTTGGTACAATTATGGAATCTAGAGATGTGACATTTTTAGAATGAATTTCCTATGAAAAATACACCTAGCACTTCTTGTCATGAATCTATTTTCCTGCCTGAGACACATGAACCGATAATACACGCTGATGTTGAAACCCATGAAGAAATTCCAGAGAAGAATAATAATATATTCACTCGAAAGAGTATGAGACGGAGGGTTGCAAAATCCTTTGGTGAAGACTATATTATATACCTTGTGGATGACACTCCCACAACCATAGCTGAGGCATATTTATCTCTTGATGCTGACTTATGGAAGGAAGCTGTTCAAAGTGAGATGGACTCTATTATGTCGCATAGAACTTGGCAAGCGGTTGATCGTCATTACGGATGCAAACCAGCGGGGAGTAAATGGGTCTTCAAAAAGAAGCTTAGGCCTGATGGTACTATTGAGAAGTATAAGATGAAGCTAGTGGCTAAAGGTTATACTCAAAAGGAAGGAGAGGATTATTTTGATACTTACTCACCAGTTGCCCGTTTGACGATCATACGCGTGCTGCTGTACTTGGCTGTCTCACACAGTCTTCTCATTCATCATATGGACGTTGAGACAGCTTTCTTGAATGGAGAGCTTGAGGAAGAAATCTACATGGATCAGTCTGATGGATTTTTAGCAAAAGGTCAAGAGGGTAAGGTTTGTAAATTATTAAAATCCTTGTATGGCCTAAAGCAAGCTCCTAAGCAGTGGCATGAGAAGTTTGACAAAACTTTGACATCAGTCGGCTTTGCAGTGAATGAAGCTGATAAATATGTCTATTATCGGTATGGTGGGGGAGAAGGTGTAATTTTGTGCTTGTATGTGGATGATATTTTAATCTTTAGAAATAATATTAATGTGATCAAGCAAGTGAAAGATTTTCTGTCTAATAATTTTGAGATGAAAGACTTGGGCGAGGCTGAGTTATTCTTAACATAAAGCTACTGACAGAAGGAAATGGTGGGGTAACACTTGTGCAATCTCACTATGTCGAAAAGGTGCTAAATCGCTTTGGTTATAGTGAATGCATGCCTTGTCCAACTCTCTATTTCCCAAGTGTGTTATTAAGGAAAAATCACAGAATAGCACGTGATCAATTGAGATATTCTCAAATTGTTGGCTCACTTATGTATTTGGCTAGTGCAACATGGCCTAATATCTCATTTGCTGTGAGTAAGCTTAGCCGATTTGTTTTAAATCCGAGAGATACACATTGGCATGCTCTTGAGAGGGTGTTGCACTACCTAAAGGGAACCATGAGCTATGGCATTCACTATACCAGATACCCGAGGGTACTAGAGGGTTATTGTGATGCTAACTGGATATCTGATACTAATGAGCTTTATGCCACAAGCGGATACACGTTCTTGCTTGGAGGTGGCGCTGTTTCCTAAAAGTCTTGCAAGTAGACCATTTTAACGAAGTCTACAATGGAAGTAGAACTCACAGCATTAGACACTACTGGCGCTGAGGCCGAGTGGCTTCGTGAACTCCTAATGGATTTACCGGTAGTTGAAAAACCGATACCGGCCATTTCCATAAACTGTGATAACCAACCGATGATAATCAAAGTGAACAGTTTTAGGGATAACATGAAGTAAGGCATGTGAAAAGGCAGTTAAAATCTGTCAGAAAACTGAGAAACTCCAGAGTAATTGTATTGGACTATGTCCATACATCAAAGAATCTGGTAGATCGGTTTACAAAGGGTCTGTCATGTAATGTGATAGAAGGTAATTCCAGGTGGTTTGCTTGCCTCCAGTTTGATATTTTGGATTATCACCATCAGCTCTTCCTCCATCATCGCCTTGTACATTGGTTTCCAGCGCCTTAATGTTCTTGCAATCCATGTCAGCAGCTTCTTCATTCATGTCACCTTCCCCTAAAAACATATTTTATTACGCAAATTCCACAAACACCAAAGAGCCACAACATTTACTACATTAGCTAACTTAAACTTTTTGTTTGCTAACCATAAGGAAGCAACATATTCATAGTTCTAGTGCCCAGATAAATTCAGAATATTAGCTAAAGCTGACCACACACACTTAGCAACACAACAATCAAAAAACAAGTGATGCACTATTTCTGTTTCAGAACAGAACAAACATGACAAGTCATCCAATTTCCTTCTCTTAGCTAGATCTGTTCTGGTTAAGAGCTTGTTTTTTGAGAGTAGCCATAAAAAGATTTGGACTCTTGGAGGGATTTTCAGCTTCCACGCAGCTTGAACATACACCTGTTTACACCTCTATGGTTAATAACTGCATATAAAGGTTGTACCGGAAACTTACCATTGGAGCAAAAGCTCCAGATAATTTGATCATCTTCCTCTACTAGATTGACTTCCTCTACAATTCCCAAGAGCTCAAACCACATCTCCATTAACCTTTCTAACACAGATCTCCTAAAGGAGAGCTTCAGAGTTTCTCCATCCCAAACTTGATCAATAGTTTTGCCCTGTTGTTCATTTATAACATATAGGGGCCAAAATTGTATGGCCAAGCTAGAATTGCCCAACCAATAATCTTCCCAAAATCTGATTTTTTTTCCCCGTTCCCAACATGCCACATAATGCCCAAATGAGTAGGCAGCAACACCTTTCCCAAAAGGAGATGCTTGGTTGTCTACACAACAACAAATATTCGGGTTACTAGTTCTATATTTGTGATCTATGATCTTAGTCCAGATAGCATGCATATGAAGATTGTATCTAAAAATCCAAGAGCTCAAAAGAGACAAATTTAAATTCCTAAGATCAGGAATACCTAATCCACCTAATTCTTTTTTCTGGGCAACTAACTGCCAATGAACAAGATGATATATGTGCTTATCCTCACTATTATTCCATAAAAAACTGAGCCATATGAGAGTTTATAGTATCAATTGCCCATCTAGGAAACTTAATAATGGACATCAAATATATGAGGATACTAGCAAGGCAAGCCTTCAACAAAGTGAGGCACCCAGCATAGGACAGTAATCTCCCTTTCCACCTAGCTACCCTTTTCATAATTTTATCAACATTGGGTTGAAGGTCTTCTCTTCTAAGCTTTGAAAAATGTAAAGGGACACCCAAGTACTTAAGTGGAAAATCACCTATCTTACAACAGAAAACTCTTGCAAATTCATTAATCCTCTCATCATCCATACCAATGGTCAGAATATCACTCTTGTCATAGTTAATTTTCATCCCAGTCATTTGTTCATAACAAAGAAGAAGCCACTTCAAATTATTAGCTTTTTCAATGTTATTTTCCAGAAAAAGAAGTGTATCGTCTGCATATTGTAAACTTATTATTCCTTCCTCAATCATTTGAGGCATCAAACCAGAAACCAGATTATTTCTAGCTGCTTTAACCAGCATCCTAGTGATGATGTCAGCCACTAGATTGAAGAGAAGGGGGGACAAAGGATCCCCTTGCCTTAACTCCTTCCCTGGTTTAAAATATGAACTATTTTCATCGTTAATCCTAACACAAATAGAACCACCTTGGGTCACTGCTCTAATCCACCTTCTCCAAGTAGGGCCAAAACCCCTAGACTCTAACATTGTCATCCAAACAAGGCCAACTCACCCTGTCATATGCCTTTTCATAATCGAGTTTAAAGATGATACCACTTTGCTTATTTTTATGAATATCACGAATTATTTCATGAGCTGCCACCACACTCTCAAGGATAAACCTTCCTTTGATAAACACTGTCTGATTGGGTGATATCAACCTATCAGCCACCTTAATGAGTCTGTTATAAGAAAGACGATATCTACCATATACCCTTATCTTCGTATATTACTGATCCCACGAGAGGCCACGTCGCCAGATTGTCCTGCCCCTACGATTCAGCACCAACGCCAGCAGATCCCCGTTCGAGAGGTTCCTGATCAATCCAACCCCTGTCTAAATATCTACTCCCTTCTACCCTCACCCGTCGTCTCTCTCCGTCCCGACCCTTCCCCTTTGCTGCTCCCCAATCTGTGCCAACGCCGCCCCTACTTCCAGCACCCTCCCGGAGAAGTCACGCGGCCGACCGAAGCCTGCCCTCCGCCCTCCCCTGAGGTTGCCAGGCCGCCGCTGGTAGTGACGGCCACGACCACGGCCGCGCGTTTTAGATGTTTTTGGCGAAAAAATTGCAAAAATGACACTCGAAAGATTGACTCCTTGATTATGATGACACTCGGGTGGATGATAAGTGGGTCCATCTGTATCTATAAATGTGGGTCCAGTATCAAATCTGCAAACGACCGATGTTTCGAGTCACATGTTCGTAAATCGCCGGCGATTGTAGTCATACTTGCAAAGAATTTAGCTAGGCCTGGTTTAGATTGAGGTTAGGAATCAGTATTTGGCACTGTAGCACTTTCGTTTGTATTTGACAATTATTATCCAATCATGGCCTAACTAGGCTCAAAAGATTCGTCTCGTAATTTACAATCAAACTGTGTAATTAGTTATTTTTTTATCTATATTTAATACTCCATGCATATGTCAAAGATTTGATGTGATGAAAAGAGAGTGAAAAAACTTACAATCTAAACAAGACCCCAGCTAAAATCCAGGTCCACAAAGTTTCAGGAGGTGCCCTGTTGGCTGTTGCCTGCACGGTTGAACCACGGAGAAATGTCGCGTGCACAGTTGAAGGCACCCATACGTACGATTGGTCAATTCCCGAACCGATGCCGACGCTGAAAACACCGAGGAATGGTCAAATCTGAAAAGGCACCACGCACCACTCGCACCTGCCCTGCCTAGGAGTATTCCAATAGCTTAGCTGCACCCAGCTGTCTGGAGCTTGACGAGCGACTCCGCGAAATCGAATCCCTTCAGGTTCCCGCGACGCGACAGGCAGGTGCCTTCCAGCCAGCGCGCACTCGCACGCCACGCCACGCCACGACGCGGCACCCAAATCCTTGCCACTGCCCGCCGGGGCCCCTGCCCTCTGGTGCCTGGTCCGCGCTGCGCGCGCCGTGCTCGACCCGATCACGACAGCGTCCACTCGCGCTCGCGCCCGCGACCAGCCAATCCGCCGAGGTCAGCAGGCCCGCGAAAGGGTCAGAAAAATCCGGGAAACGCGACTGGTCGAGCTCGGCTGGTTGTGTTGTGGTAAAAAACACGATAGAGTCGTCGAGCACGCGCGAAAGCTGTAAAGCATCCCCTGCGGCTTCGGTTCCAGCTCGGCTCGCGGCCGCGGCGTGAGCGTGTGCGTGTGGCATACATATATATAAAGAGGAAACGGCGACTAGGAGAACGGGGACGGGAGCAGCGCAGCAGCGGCGGGGGAGCTAGTGCGTCGAGCTTTGCCAGGGCGTCGATGATGAGTTCTCGGGCGGCGACGACGTCGGCGGCGGCCGGTGGAGAACATCGCCGTCAGCACGTCACCGTGGGGTGCGGTGGGCTGCCGCGGCCCATCAGGCCCGTGCCGGGCGCGGCAGGTCCACGGCCTGGAACGCCGAGGCCGGTGGGTCCGTCGCCGTCGGGGCGAGCGGGGCCGGAGTGCAACTGGTGGGGCGCTGGCGCGCGGCAGCAGGCGACGGCTGCGGCAGCGGCGCCGAGGCGGCCGAGGAGCAGCAGGGGCGCATGCGCGCGCGTGCCCACGGGGAAGGGGAACCGGGAGCTGGTGAGGCGGGCGCTGCGAGCGCCCGCCGCGCGCGGCCGGGATCGCAGCGGAGCCGTCCTGATGAGGAGGTGGAGCTTCCGGCCCGCGCCCAGCCGGCTGCGCAACGCGTCGGCGTCGTCACTCTCCTCGCAGTCCCCTGCCTCGCCGCGGCCACGTCCGTCGTGATCGATCGTCGCGGCCGAATTCTTTGATTCGTTGTTAGTGGAAACGAAATCTTTGATCTGTACAGCAGTTCGTAATTGTTTTAAACGCAATTCAGAGTTTTGACCAGCTGTAGGTTCTCATTTTTAGTGAAATGGTCGATTGAACGTATGTAGCAATCGCTTTATGCAAATGCTTCAATTCGGATCCATGCGGAGCCACGTTTTGTGCTATTGTGCCATGTCATCGTGCATCTAGTGTGCCACGTAGGCAGATTAACTCAAGCTGTTCTGATCTGAGCCTCACATGACATGATTAGTAAGTTTAATAATCTAAATGTTCATTTTAGAAGTTTGGAAACCTGGATAATACCTCGAGCAAAATTCAAAACCAAATGTGTATTTTACACATTAAAATTACAATATTATCAGATCAAGTTAGACCAAGGATCGTTCCATAATGTTCCTGAAAAAGCATCACTCCTTGAAATGAAAACTTCAACGGCATCCTCAATCTCCACTCTAAATTATAAGTCATTTTAATTTTTTTAATACATAACTTTTACTATGTATCTACACATAATATCTAGACGCATAACACAAACTATATATTAAAAAATAAAAATGACTTACAATTTGGAACGAACGAGGTATTTACTATCAATCTTCTCACTCGTATCATTCTCGGGTGCTATTGTGGCTAAAGATGGCAACGGGCCCCGATACCCGATACCCGACGGGTATTTGATCCATTAGGGGAATGGAGATGGGATCATATCTTTACCCGCGGGTATCTAAATGGGCAAGAATCCATCCCCGACGGGTATAGCGGGTACGAGAACGTTCCATGTTTATCCGTCCCCTTTACCCGTTGGGGAACCCGACTATTTGAGTTGTTATGCGAGTATTAGGCCCAAAGAAACTCAACATAAGTATTTTGACCCAAATCTGAAAAATCATATATATAGTTTGTGTGTTCTAGGAACCCTAGTTTAATTTTTCCTCACCATCTCCCTCAGCAGCACAAGCACGCCTGCCTCATGAGCGCTCGTGCCCCTCGCTTCCTCAGTTCGATCTCTCTACCATCTTTGCTCGTCCTCCTCGCAACCTCGCTCCTTCTGCTCGGTATCTCCGAGACTCCGACACTTATACCCGGGTGAAGAACAAACGTCTCTGATTGCAAAGCTACGACCCCAAGTGTCTTTGTTTATCGGGTATGCAGTACCCGTCGGGTATCTGTTACCCGACCGATGTCCGACGGGTACGGGGACGGGCAAGAATCTATACCCGAGACAGTTAACGGGGACGGGGACGGGATGAATTCTTCGTAGCGGGGAAGAGAACGTTTCGGCGATACCCGATGGGTACATCCCCGTTGCCATCCTTAATTGTGGCCAACCCCTATTTATGAAAGGCATGGCTTTTAAGATGGGCCACTAGATCAACTTATGCACATTTACGGCAATGCCATGATGGATTGATTCCTATGTCGTGTTGAGTGTGTGATGTTGAATTGAGGCGATGTTTGCTAGTCCTCCTTTACTCCTGTTGCTCCTTACAGACATTGGAAATATTCAGAACCTGGAGTCGACTGCTTCTGGTGGACCGCGCCAATATCAGACGCCTACGGATCCTTCCCCAATCTCGATGCCTGTTCAACGACAGAGGGAAGATGTTATCCAAAAAAAAAAAGAAAGGCAGAGGGAAGATCAGCATGCCCGTTAAACAATCTGAGCGGTAGTAATGGAGATGTACAGCCTGATAGGTACCAACCAGTGTCCAACCGTTGCAGCTGAAATGAACAATCTGGTGTAGGACGATATACACATCAGAACCAGTTCAGCATTGTTTCTCCTGGTTTGAGCAATCAGATGATTTTTACAATGGAAGCGAAATGTTGCATTAATACATATACTAATAGTAAGGTAGTAGTATTTTCTTTAAGTGCTCGATTGTTCATGACTGGACTGAAGCAGTTCGATAGTGAATCTGTAAAGATTGCAATCCAACGACATTTTTGGTCCTTTACAGAAGTACTGTCATAACGAGACTTAATAGAAGTATAGCATGACTTCAAATCAAAACATCATGAATTTCCACTTGTGGGGCTCAGAAGGAGGTGGGGAGCCGGCTCTCAACCGTCGTGGGGAGCCGCTTGCTTCTCTCAGAAATCCATCTACGTCACTCCAATCATCACCCATCGATGGCACCAGCCTCAGGGGTACAATTCAATGTATGGGAATGAGATGATATTCCACTTTTCCTCCGCCGTAGATTCCTGAAATGTAAGCTGCCTACGATATGATTGACTATTGCGATTCAATTGTTCAATCACATATAGAGGGTGAATCCACTTTTGACTTGTTCTTATCTGGATGACTGGATTTTTCTAGTTTATATTCAGAATAGTGTGTATAGAGATTTGGACTTGTTGGATCGATGTAAACCTGTGAAGTCACCAAAGAGCACACATGTACTCCCTGCGTTCCAAATTACGTCATTTTACTTTTGTGCTAAGTCAAATTTGTCTAGCTTTGAACTAGTTTTAGACTACTAATATAGATAAAAAATAAATGCCACATCAAGATATATTTAATGAAAAAAAAATAACTAGATGCTGTAGAAGTTGATGCGTTTTTCTATGAACTTAACCAAATTTTAAAAAAGGTTGAATTAATAATACTGCTACAGTGCACTGTAGTTTAGAAATGAGGGGATAGGTTGTAGCGTCCTATGATAGATACAGGCACACAGCCACTTCTTGAAGCACACAACCCTACAAAGATAAGTCCAAAAATTTGGTGCGAAAGCAAGACATTGGCAATACTGATCCATATGCCGTACTCATAATGTTTACAATACTGGTTTCCGACCTGCTAATGTTCACAGGAATCATAACGGAAGTGGCCTCCAAAATTGAACGAAACAAAATAAAACTAGAGTGGCCTAAGACTTTGGATCTGCAGTAACACAAAGACAGGACTACCAACAAACTCATCTTTTCTCTGGCAATCACAAGTTCAGCTCACGTCTGAGTATGCCGCTTTAGAGCGGACAGGGTGGTACGTCAAGTGTTGTACCGGCCTGGATCTGGCCCCATCCGATGAGGCGCCAATGCTTCTCAACGCGACGGCTCAGAGCAACCTTCTCTCCTCGGCTCGTGCAGACAGGCGCAGTGAGCTGTAGTTTGGCGAGATCGTTCTTAACAGCGAGCACGCGGGCACCTGTGGACATGGATCCTATGTTAAGCATGAGGATCTCGCCCTTGGTGAGCTTCGACACCTTCCCTGCCTTCTCTGTACCTTTCGTCCTCACACCCAACAGCCTCCGGAGTAGGAAGAAATTGATCTGCAAAGCAAATGTTCAATGACACAATTAAGTTTAGCAACTATTTCTGTCCATCTAAAATCATGAAGGAGCAAATATTTTACAAACCTCAAGCTCTACATAAACATCAGGTAGTGAACCAACTTCACCAAGAACCTGGCCAACAAGCCTATCAGCACGCGTTAGAGTTGGGTCCATGGTTGTTCCCACACCAATAAGCCCTCCTGGGACAGCAAATTGGAGTTCATTCTGCTCAGCATAGAGTGAAACAATCCTTGAGTAGATTGGGGTGCACTTAATGTTTCCAGTCTCATCTTTCATGACAATGCCAGGGCGAACTTCAATCTTCTGGTTCACCCTCAGAACTCCCTGTAAAAAAAACCATTGCTATTTTGTTCATATTAACACAATGGAAAACAGAATGGTAGCACCATGACTAAAAGGTACATACCCTGAGGATACTGCCACCAGCTACACCACCCCTAATTTCATCAACCTCTGAACCAGGCTTGTTAACATCAAAGGAGCGAATAACAATCATGTTGGGAGGCGAGGTAAAGTTCCTTTCAGGGATGGGGATTTTCTTCACAATGTATTCACAGATAACATCAATGTTGTATTTCAGCTGGGCAGATATAGGCACCACAGGTGCACCTTCAGCTATTGTCCCCTGGTCAAATGAGCAAAAAAAGGATCAGACCATGAAAGAGAAGACACTGTAACAAGAGAGATGGTGATAAGTATTGGATGGTGCTGTGAAGGCACACTGAGTATTGACCTGGATGAATTTTTGGATTGCTTCATGCTGATTCATGGCTGCACTTTCCTGGATAAGATCAATCTTGTTCTGCAGAATGATGATATGTTGAAGACGCATGATTTCAACAGCAGCAAGATGTTCAGACGTCTGGGGCTGTGGACAACTTTCATTTGCTGCGATCAAAAGAAGAGCTCCATCCATGATAGCTGCTCCATTAAGCATTGTAGCCATGAGAATGTCGTGTCCCTATTCAAGGAGATAGGTATTGTTGAAACATACGATTATTTCCTATATCATAATCAATCAATATCAAAGGAAATGACAAAGAAATTAAGATAACCAATTTTTTAACCATATCCCTTTTAGTTGTAACATAACATCATTAACCATTAAAAGCTTAATAATGCAAATACAACTCCATGATCCAAACTGACATAATACAAAACAAAATATAACTATATGCGGCGTAGTATAAAGCTTAGCACTTGATCGCTTGCATGCAACGATGTTAATAAGGGCTTAGGGTGGCACAATATAATTAGGCCTGGAATATTTCAAAACTAGTACAACAGAATAATGCTAGGAGAAAAGTGGTAAAGATTTTATCGTACCGGGCAATCAACAAAAGAAACATGTCTCAGGAGCTTCATTCTAGTGTTTTCAAATCCAGGCACATCACATAGAGGGCTATCTTCTTTTCCGCTTCCATAGGCCCTTAATTTAAATGAAACAAAGTCAGCACATGGTGCACAAGGGCTTCATGACACAGCATATAATTCTTCACATTTGATCAGCAAGTTCTAAATAATATATAATACATTTTTTGCACAATCAGTCATTTGAGAGTTTGAGCATGATCTTTGAAACGTATAAACCAGTAAATGAATTGTATGAACAGAAAAGATTCAGCATAGGCCAAAGCTTAGAACAATCATGCTGAGTTCTTCATTATTAACAAGTGACAGAATAGAAAGATATGATGTTAATAGAGAACTCTGACATTTAGTGTATGATAAGCATACTTGTAGCACATTGGTCGCGGACATCTGTCATCCTCACATTTGTAGATTTTTGCATTAGCGTAACCCAGCTTTATAGTAATGTTACGTTCCAGCTCATTCTTGAACCGAACAGTCTACAAAGCCAAAGTTAAGCCATGAGAGTATTTGTAGAAAACAAATAACATACCAAGCACAAACATGGTGAAAAACGATTGAGACTAAAAAAAAATCAGTTGCTAACCAGTCTATGCAGATGCTGAGAAACAAAAAGCACAAACGACAACAGTCCCTTACTAAGGAATATAATCCATATTTTTATGTCATAGTAATATAATCAAATAAATCCCACAAAGTTCCCTGAGCCATATATTTAACAAAATTGTACATGTATTCCTAGCATGAATTTCAAACCTTCCAGAGCAGTTTGCTAACTAATGTACCAAACTCTAAAATCTGTGTTTAATCATCACATGTCAGAATAACATGGTGAACACATAAGCAGATGCAGAAAGATGACACGTAAAACTGACACCAAATACATAACTCGGATTCAATGCTTGAAAACAAATATTATACTGGAATATGTGAATCACACCTGAACTCCAGATATAGCTTTCACAACAGTAGACTTTCCATGAGCCACATGGCCAATGGTACCTGAGATATTTGTAGAAAGAATATTATGCTACCGCAGGAGGCCTCATTTCGCATAAAATTTGAATACATATACAGGTCATTTCCGAATTCATCAGAAGCCAAAAAAAAAGTAACTGATTGTTCACAAACCAAAGGTTTTTTTTTTTGTATTTCTATACATTATAGAATGCACCACGTACATCTTTATTAGGCACAAATCATCATATAAAAAGTAGACAGATATCTTACCAGTAAAAATAGTAAAAATAGTGATGTGGGTCAACAACAAACAACAATTGTTTATCGCAATATTAGGTCAACATGAGATTTCAGTCTGATATAAATGGCTTAAGCAGATGCATCCAGAGGAAAGAGGATGGCTCTAACATCTTAAGTATCAGAAAATAAGTAATAGCATACACATGAAACTGAAGAATTATTATGCTTTATGCATGAAGTACAGGGCTGCAAGAAATGTAGGATGAAGAACCACCGTGGAGTTCATAGCATGGTGCCACACAAAGAGCTCAATGCTAGTGACAGATGGCTGAATCATTATTCTAGAAATCAGAATAGTTTTTGTACATAAGAAAACTTCAAAGAAACTAAATAAAGCAATATATCAGGTGTGCTGACACCAAATCAGAGAACAGTACAACCACGGTAAAGGGATTGCATCCATACCAATATTGATTGTTGCTTGGCGTGAGATAACTTCAGGTGACAGTGGGTGAAGCTTCGTCACATCCAGTTTGCTTAAGTCCTGTTCCATCAATCCACGACGAGCCATCTTGGAAACTGCACAATGGTAACTGGAAAGATAAACCTAGTTTTTGTTCAGCACTTACTGACTCAATACCAACTACATAAACAACATCATTAAGCATTTTTCCTCTCTAGCATAGCATCGCCCATCGAGGACGCACAGGCAGGCAGGACCACAAATTCCATAATATATAAGGACACAGATGCATCAAGTCCTAACCCCTAATCGCTACTTAACCAGGTGCGAACTTAGCGTTGGATGGGCGTTCAACTGAACATCAAATCTATTGCCCGTTCTGGGAAAGTCGGATCCGATAGCTCGCAGCAGAGCTTGTAAGAACAAATTGCGTCCAAACAGGTTGCTTACCAATCAGGGGCGGGCCTAGTAAAGGACATGGGTGTACACATGTACACCCGATCAGATCCGAATCCGAACACAAATAGCCGAACAGCTTAAGGTAGGGTTTGGGTGCTCGGTTTCGCGCAGCACGGAGGGAAGAGAAGAGGTAGGCATACCTGTCTGGTGCTCGTCGCCGGCGAGAGCCCGACGCAGACCTGGGCACTAGGGTTTAGTACGGCGGCGGGGGTCGCCCAGTCGTCGTTACTGGGGAGAAAGAGAGCAGGCGTGGTGAAGCGTGAACGGGAGAAGAAAAAGCGACGAGGGCCGGGCCTGCCAGATATAAGTGATAAGGCATAGGAACTGTTATTAGCGTCCGAAGTCCAGCCCTGACCACCCTGGCGCTGTCGCCTGGCGCATTTCAATATTGGGCTAGATACGCGGCCCATGTTGAGAACATTGTAGCTGCACTCGCGCGAAAAAAAAACGAAAAAGACCTCCAGAACATCCTCACCTATTGGGTAGCTCGATTTTACCTCTTGAGAACCAGGCTAATAATACAGCTGTTCTACCGGCTCTAAAGATCTTTGTAGTCTTCTCTTAGTCCACCAATATAGTAGTTAGCTCTTCACTATTAATATATGACACACTTGTTTCTCTCACAAAGTTTTTCGGTTCTTGTGTTTAAACCGGTTGTAAGCTTGTAGCACGTTTCTGAAAGGTCCTAATGGCCAGAGGGGGGTGAATAGCCTATTAAAAAATTCTACAACAATACTTAACAAAACGGTTAGACAATTATGAGGCGAAGCAAGTGTTGCGCTAGCCTACTCAAAAAGGCAAGCCACCTATCACAATTCTAGTTTAGATAGTGTCTATTCACACAATAGCTATGACACTACTCTATGTTAGTGTGCTCTCAAAGGCTAACTAAAGAGCCACACCAACCAAGTATGCAAGCTCTTACAACTAACTACACTAAAGAGCTTGACAACTAGTTTACGGTAACATAAAGAGAGTGATCAAGAAGATTATACCGCCGCGTAGATGAAGGAACCAATCAATTACAAGAATGAATAACAATGAAGACCAATCACCTCGGAATCAATGATGAACACAATGATTTTTACCGAGGTTCACTTGCTTGCCGGCAAGCTAGTCCTCGTTGTGGCGATTCACTCACTTGGAGGTTCACACGCTAATTGGCTTCACACGCCAAACCCTCAATAGGGTGCCACACAACCAACACAAGATGAGGATCACACAAGCCACGAGCAATCCACTAGAGTACCTTTTGGCTCTCCACCGGGAAAGGTTAAGAACCCCTCACAATCACCACGATCGGAGCCAGAGACAATCACCACCCTCCGCTCAACGATCCTCGCTGCTCCAAGCCGTCTAGGTGGCGGCAACCACCAAGAGTAACAAGTAAAACTCGCAGCGAAACACGAACAACAAGTGCCTTTAGATGCAAACACTCAAGCAATACACTTGGATTCTCTCCCAATCTCACAAAGATGATGAATCAATGATGGAGATGAGTGGGAGGGCTTTGGCTAAGCTCACAAGGTTGCTATGTCAATGCAAATGACCAAGAGTGTGAGCTTGAGCCGGCTATGGGGCTTAAATAGAAGCCCCACGAAATAGAGTCGTTGTACCCCTTCACTGGGTACAGCGCGGGGTGACCGGACGCTCTGGTCCGATCGACCGGACTCAGGACCCAGCGTCCGGTCGCTCGATGTCAGCCACATGTCACTCACCCTGGGCATAATTAACCGAAGACCGAAGACCGAACCGAAAAGACCGAGACCGAGACCGAAAAGACCGAGACCGAAAAGTTCGGTCATGAGTTCGGTCCTGGCTCCCAACTAACCGAAGTAACCGATAGAAGTTCGGTCATATGTGTCGGTTAACCGAACTGACCGAACTGACCGAAGTTCTTGTTCTGTACTTCTGTTATGTCATTATGTGTGATTGTGATTTGTGAGAACTGAGAAAGTTGTGTGCTAGAACTTGTCATAATAATGTGTGGTTTGTTTTATATATTGTGTTATTATTTTTTTGCCTTCAAATAGCAAGCATGCTGTTGAAAATTGCTATAGATTCTGCTATTATTTGTGGCTGCTACTCAGGTCCGGTTAGTTCGGTCGTGACCGAGACCGAACCGAACTAACCGAGACCGAACTTCCTCGGTCTTCGTTTTTTGCAAAGACCGATCGGTCCCAGGTTTCTGATGACCGAACTGACCGAATGACCGAGGAACCGAACCGATCGGTTCGGTCTGACCGAATGCCCAGGGTGACATGTCACACTACGTTCAACAGGAGTCGTCTGATCTCAACGGTCATCAGTTGACCGGACGCTTCGCTACAACTGACCGGACTCTGAGCCTCCAGCGTCCGGTTGTTTCCAGTAAGGTTCCAGAAACGTATTTTGCCGACCGAACTCGTCCGGTCATGCTTGACCGGACCCTGCCAGCGTCTGGTTAGACGACGTCTCCTCTGTGCGCCTCACGTTAGCGTACGTCAGCACTGACCGGACGCACCCTGCCAGCATCCGGTCGTAGAGCGACCCGGCGTCCGGTCGTTTGATCGACGTCAGCGTCTTCGCTGATACATCTGACCGTATGCGCCGGTCCAACCGTGGCCAGCGTCCGATCACTCCCAGTGACCTCCGTTTTTTCTGTCTAGGGCGCCGGTGGCACCGTCGGACTGTCCGCACTCTACGAGCGGACACTCCGCCAGTGGAGTTACTTACCCTTGCACCTAAACTTCACCACCCTTGATCAAATATGCCAACCACCAAGTGTATCACCTTGTGCACATGTGTTAGCGTATTTTCACAAACATTTTCAAGTGTGTTAGCACTCCACTAGATCCTAAATACATATGCAATGAGTTAGAGCATCTAGTGGCACTTTGATAACCGCATTCCGATACAAGTTTCACCCCTCTTAATAGTACGGCTATCGATCCTAAATGTGATCACACTCACTAAGTGTCTTGATCACCAAAACAAAATAGCTCCTATAATTTATACCTTTGTCTTGAGCCTTTTGTTTTTCTCTTTCTTCTTTCCAAGTCCGAGCACTTGATCATCACCATGGTATCACCATCATCATGTTATGATCTTTATTTTGCTTCATCACTTGGAGTGTGCTACCTATATCATGATCACTTGATAAACTAGGTTAGCACTTAGGGTTTTATCAATTCACCAAAACCAAACTAGAGCTTTCAGCTTCTCTTCTCTCTTCTCTCACCTCTATCTCAACATTCAGTCGGCTTACAGTCTCCTATTATACTTGCTCTAACTAGATGTTTACGCTCCTCTCAATCTATCAAAACCGTCCAATTTACTTTTCTGAATGGTTCTAAAACGATTTTGGCTCATTTGTGGTGCTAATTAGACTTCATAAAAAAAGTATATCAAAGATTTTTTTTAAATATCTAAATATTTGTTATGAAATAAGTGTACATTCAAAAAAATACTAAAATACTACTTAATGCTAGAAAATTCATTGAATTGATTACCTTACAAAATATGAAACCAGTTTAGTAAACTGTTAGTATTTATACATGTATATTTATTTCAGAAATTGGTATTTTTTGGAAAAAAAATATTTCTACAACTATTTATATAGTCTAATTGGCCTCCTAAACTATCGTGAAAGTTTAATTTACCTCTCTCGTGGTTGATGTAGCGTCACGTCAGCAAAAACTGTTCAGGGAAGTAAATCATACAGTTTCAATAGTTTGAGGAGCACAAACATCTGGTTTTGTAGTTGAATGGGGGTAAATCGACTACCCTAATAGTTAAGGGAGGTTAGGAGGATTTTTTCCAAAAAAAATATATTTTGCGACCCAATTGCAGGACACGCTAGGTTTGATGGGGTAGTTTCATAGCTACTATTCAAACCATCATAAGGCTGCCTTGGGTCTTATGGATTGTAACCAATATCTATAGGGAGAATTCTGTATTTGTCACTTAAACAAATCACTCTTTCGTATTTGGTATTGAAAATTTTGAACTTCCTTATCTAACATCAACTTGAAAATTCCTTCCGTATATGGCACTTCCGTCCATTTGATGCACTAACGGTGTCAAGTGCCACCTAAAATGACATATATGCCCTTCTATATACCAGCAACATGTAGTGCCAGATAGGAAAAAATAAATAGACATAATGTCAAATAAGAAAAGCACAAATATCACAAATATACTTGTGAATGAAACATAGCATTTTGATAATTGAAGAGTGGCAATAATAATCAATAAATTTGATGCACAAACTTTACAAATCTGACCACATTGTCAACGTACTTAAAAAACAAAAAAAATGTAAACACCTGTGTTCCCACAAATCTTGGTGGGAACATCTGCGGCTCGTTCCTGAACATCCAAGAAAACCTCACAATATGAGCGGAGCTTATAGGTTACCAAAGTCACTGTGGGTGACATTGACCCACTCCTTCAACATTGTGTCAGCAGAAAAGAGAATTCCATGCCTCCATCTGGATTGATTCAAGAGATCACCTAGCTTTCTGTAGGAAGGTCAACACCAGAGATTAATAGGTTAGTACTTTGTAACCAATAGCAGTGTCACCAAATGGTTCGTCAGTTCAGTTACGTAAATTGTACATGAACACATTATTGGTTTTTTTTTGAAAGGTAAACAATAGTGGATCTGGCTCTATACTTTTCTCTGTAACAGTAGTTTCTGCAGCAGATAAAAAAGAATTGTAGCTCACCTCCGGGTGTGCTACTACTTACAATTGTCCGACATATATAATGGAAAGAAATATCCGGCTTCGCCCTCTGGAACAAAGAATCAGACCACCTTAACATAAAAATCACAAGACATTGACCCAATCGAGTTTACCAAAGAAATTGAAAATTTCAGAATTGCCTAAGCGCGTATTGAAAGAGTAGCTCAAATATGTTAGTGATCAGTTAAACAACCAATCTGCTGAATTTCGCAAGCACCGTAGTAGCAGCAGGAATCCGTGTGTTTACATTTTTTTTGTTTTTTTTAAGTACGCTGACAATGTGGTCAGATTTGTGAAGCCTGTGCTTCAAATTTATTGATTATTATTGCCACTCTTCAATTATCAAAATGCTATGTTTCATTCACAAGTATATTTGTGATATTTGTGTTTTCCTTATTTGATATTATGTCCATTTATTATTTTTCTATCTGGCACTGCATGTTGCTGGTACATAGAAGGGCATATATGTCATTTTACGTGACACTCGACACCGTTAGTGCATCAAATGGACGAAAGTGTCATATACGGAAGGAATTTTTAAGTTGATGCTAAATAAGAAAGTTCAAAATTTTCAGTGTCAAATACGGAAGAGTAATTTGTTTAAGTGTCAAATACAAAATTCTCTCATATCTATAACTTTCTCATTTCGTCATTAGATTACCTTTCAATACCTATCAGTTCCTAGAAACCAAACGGGGTCATGCAAAATTAGTTGTTTAGCTTCGTGCATACTCCCTTCGTTTTATAATACAATGCATTTTTTTTAAAAAAAATAGACAACTTAAGAAAATACTCAAAAGCACATACATGTACCCATCATGGATTAAATCTAATTAAAGTTTTTCTACTAAAATTATAGTTTTCTTTTTAACAAATTTGTATAGAGCTACCACATAGAAGTTAGAACGCATTATATTTTAGTATAAATTTTAGAAGCTATAATACATTATATTTTAAGACGGAGGGAATATCTCTTTTTATAAGCTGGCACTATGCTCGAAACCCAAATAAAATTGCACCCACCAATTTGACCAAATCGGTTGTATCCACAAATGATGTATATGTTGGGGCATTAGCCTGTAGCCGTAATGCAGCCGCTTGCGCTTGTAATGCAACGTCTCCCGATGGGGTCACTATTGTGTTTCCGAGTTGGTCCTGTACCTATTGCCACCACCACCCCTGACACCGTTTTTGATATGGCAGTAGCACCCATGGTTTTAAACAGAGGGCTATAGCGGTGTTACGACGGCGGGAGAGACTCCACGTTAAGCTATTGGTATTTGTATCGCTATACCAACTTTGACTGCTATTTAGCGCTATAGATTGCATAGCTTTAGCTTTCAAATAGCGTCGCTATTTCAGATTTCACCAACAAGCCATATCAAAGTTTGCTAAGCCATGTTGTACACTTATCATTTGCTACTAATTTGATATTTTGGACAATTAAGCACTGGAGTTTCATGAACCATGTTATAATGTCATATTAGTAATGTTACCTAGACTTGTTGGACCTTATAAATATATATGTGTTCATCGAATTTCAAATTTATCATGTTTTTGTGCATAAATTAATGGTGTTTTTCATGTTTTTTTTAAAAACACTATATGTCATAGCCCGCTATAGCGGCCCTATAGCCATGTAGCTGTTGGGAAAAAAGTTACTCCTATTTCTAATAGGGAAAAAGTCTATTTTTGGCCCTCCAACCATTGCTGCAGTTTGTTCTAGCCCTCTAACTTCAAAACCAGACACGCGCAGTCCCTCAACTCTTAAAACCGTTTAAAATTGGCCATTGCGCCCATTCGACCGTGGTTTCCGCACAGTAAACCCGCCACGCCCCCACCTGTCAGGCCTTTCCCTCTCATCGCCAGGTTGGGACCACCTGTCATCCCCCTCCCTCTCTTCACGGCAACGCTTGGCGTGTGAGAGCGAGAGCGGAGCGGGGAAACAGAGCAGGGGCGGGGCAGGGCAGAGCTGTTGTCCGTGCGCAGCAGCAGGGGAGAAAAGGGCAGGGCAGAGCTGGGGGAGAAAGGGAGAGCAGAGGCGCGGTGGAGCAGGGCGCGACGACGGCGGCAGAGCAGAGAGCATAGGAGAGGAGGAAGAAGAAGAGCTCCTCCGTCCTCGCCGACTCATCTGCCCTACTCCACCTCCCATCTCACCCGCGCACCCCTCCTTCCTCGCCGACGCATCCGCTCTACTCCTCCTCCGGTGCTCCTCGCCGACGCATCTGCTCTGCTCCTCCTCCGGCGCGGCGGCCTGCATCTGCTTGACCGCCGTGGTGGCGGACTCGTGTGGCGTGGCGCGGACCCCAGCAGAGCTCCTCCGTCATCCCCGCACGTCGGATGTCATGACCCTAGCCTCGTCTGGCATCTGCGCCAGGCCGTGCCCCTTCGACCTCACCGGTGTGCACGGCGGATACCGAGGCGTGTGCTTTGCTGCCAGCCGCATGCTTCGTCGTCCTCGTGCGTCAAACCTCGGAGCAGAGAAGCACCGTCTTCGGAGTGGTGTCCTCGGAGCAGAGAAGCGCGACGGCTTGTGCTCGCCATGCTTGCCCATCTCTGTGCTTGCCGTGCTCGGAGCAGAGCAGAGGAGTCCTTCTTCACCTCCGGCCGAGCTACGGCCAACAAATCTCTCTCTGCTTCACGCTAATACAAGCAGCCCTAAATCTCTTTGCTTCAAGCTAATACAAGAAGCACGGCGGCGCACCACCAAATCTCTCTCTGCATCACGAAATCGCTTGCCTTTCCTCTTCTTCAAGCTGGGCAACACGGAGGGGCTGAGCAAGTGGCGCTAAGCGCGGGCGAGCAGGGGACCTCTGGCCGCAAGCACGGCGAGCGCGGAGATGGGCGAGCACAATCCGTGAAAAACTGCTCTGCTCTGCTATGAGCGCGGAGATGGGCGAGCGTGAAGAAGGATCCATGCCCTAGGACCACAGCACAGCCGAGCAACTCGCCGCCGCAGCCATTGCCGCGGACGGTCACCACCGCACCACCTCCACCAGTCCGCCGCAGCCATTGTCGTGGACGGTCGCCACCGCACCATCCCCATCCCTCCACGACTCTCTCCGGTTCCATGCCCAGCTCGCCGAGAAGGCTGCAGCGCACGCTCGGCACCCCTTCCCTCCCAGCGCGCACGCACAGCGAAAGCAAGCAGCAGCCGGCCGGAGCTCCGCCGTGCGCTTAGTTGCGGTGCGGACTCCACCGTGTTGCAGCCATAGTTGCAAAGGCGGCGGCCGCACGCGCACTTGCACAGCTTGGCTGTAGCGGAGGCGGCCTTGGCATCGCCGGCGAACGCGAACAGCGTGCGGAGATCGGACGTACAGGAAGACGCCAGCGAGCAGCGCGAGGAAGAACGCCCGCCGGCGAGTAATGCGAGGAAGAACGCCCCAACAGTGGCAGCGACGACAACCTGAAGGTGTCCAGCGGTGGGGCTGCTGCGCCTTCCATGGCGAAGCTCCAGCCCAGGACGTGGTCACGCGGGCGAGCAGCGAGCAGGGCACCGCGGCGGCGCAGGCGAGTGGCGAGCAGGACGCGGGGCCTGCGCGGGCGAGCAGCGAGCCATGGCGCGAGCAGCAGGAGCAGCGGCCATGGCGCGAGTAGCAGCAACAGCCATGGCTAGCGTTGCCTGTGCTGGCCGCCATGGTGGCAACGACGTGTGGCGGGGAGGTTGGGGAAAAGCCTGACAGGCGGGGCCCGCGAAGAGAGGGAGGGGGATGACAGGTGGTCTCAACCTGGCGGTGAGAGGGAAAGGCCTAACATGCGAGGTCGTGGCGGATTTACTGTGCAGAAACCACGGTCAAATGGGCGCAAGGGTAAATTTTAAACGATTTAAGAGTTGAGGGACTACCCGTGTCTGGTTTTGGAGTTAGAGGGTTAGAACAAAACTACAGCCATAGTTGGTGAGTAAAAAAAAGGACTTTTTCCTTCTAATAGCCCGCTAGCATCACAAGGAGAAATCTCTATGCGGTGGCGACGATGGAGCCAAGGTTGAAGTGGAGGTGTGCGTGCTCGTGGAGCACGAGGCAGAGGGCATCGCAATCGTTGCCATGCGGGGGCTTTGGGTAGTAGGTCCTGGGTGGTGATTGGTGAAGTCGGCCACAGGACATGCATCGGTGGCCTGCTTGGCAATCTCGGCTGGTCTGTTGTGTGGATTGGTGGTGGTAAGGATGGCGTCGAGGAACGACCCCTTTTCCAAAACCACAGGTATCGACATCAGCGCGCCTTCGCCCTTTGGATTTGTCTTGGAATGAGTCAGTTGTTGCTTCTATCATGACCATCATGCCACGTTGACTACCTGACGGCGCCAAAAGGTTTCGACACCGAAAGCCTTTGCAGATCTTGTACGCTGTGGAGGACACGTTGACTACCTAACGGTGAATCCTGACCATCACGCCACGTTGAAGCCAAAGGGTTGAGACACAAAGAACGAGCACTGAGATAGAGAGAGGAAGAGAGGGAGAGATGGCGGTGCGCAAGAGAGACAGGCTTGACAGCATTCACATGTGAGCTGTAACGGCGTAAAACATTTCTTCAATTCAAGTTCCACTGCCCTTTGCATTGTACACTGAAATGCTGAATTGATTGTGTGCTATTACTTCGCAAGGCAAGAGCTTAGAATTGTTGCCTGTCTCTGGTTTTGGGGTTTGTGAGCATGTCAGCTACCTAGTTTGTATCCCTTTTAATTCTGATGACCGAGTGTCTTATCGGTTCAAAGATTATACTGCAGCGTGAAATACGCGCAAATGCACGTTCGCGAAAAAAAAAGATTACTGCAGCGAGAATTGGTCGTAGCGAGCAAGAGCAATGACCAGGGTAATCAACAACCGCCACTGAGACGTGCTGCTGGTACTACTCACCCCGAAGTACGCCGCCATTAATCTCTGCGTCTGCTTGCAGGAGCAGCAATCAACCTGTTCTGCATTCGGGTCCGGTGGTTTTTTACCTTCGCATGGTAGATGCATGCATGTACTCCTATACTCCGTATGCAACGATTTCGTTGGACAGGGAAGCTCGCAGTACAGCACCAACTGCCAACTTGCCCATGGTAGAGGCAACTGATTTTTTTATTTTTTGGTCCTTTTTTTAAGTTTTTCACAAATATGCCCCTCAAGATATGTTTTCAAAATCTGGACCCTTAGCTCGGCGCCATCGTTGGTGGCGCCGAGCTTACACGCCTCGGCGTCAAAAGATTTGACGCCTAGGTCGGGGGGCCACGTCGGCATCAAAATAGAGCCGGGAGTGACATGGCAGCCAGCTTGGCGCCGTGAATCTTGGCGCCAAGCTTAGCGCCGTAGATCTTAGCGTCGAGTTTGGCGGCATAGATCCTGGCGCCGAGCCAGCCTTACAGGTGGGTCATTTTCCTTTCTCTCTTCCTTCCTTTCCTTTTCCTCTCTTCCTTTCTTCTCTCTCGCCCGACGCCTCCCGCCGTCTGCGCCGCTCCCGCCGCACCTCTCGTGCGTCCTAGTTGGGGACCTCTCCATGCCGGCGAGGCGGAGATGGCTGGGGAGTCGCCGGCCTAGGCCATAGGCGGCGCGTGGAGGTCACAGCACCAGCGGCCAAGGTCGACGCTCGGAGGTCGGGCCCCCGACGGCCGAGGGCGGCGTGCGAAGGTCATGATCCCCACGGCCGATGGTGGCGCGCGGAGGTCGCCGCCCAGCGAGGAGGCGTCGTCGTCTTTGCAGATCCGTCTCTGCTGAGCCCTCTGCACGGTGAAAGTCCTATCTCTGTCTTCCTCCGTTGTCTTTTTTTCTCCACTTCTATATGCAGTAGAGTCACTTGCAACTTGTGACAAGTTAAATAAACTAGGTGCCGAATTGATCCTCGCAGATCTAGAGGCCTAAGGGGTCTCCTGTGTTCTCTTAGTTTCTACAATGTTATTTCTAAAATTGAGGTGTCATACATCTTCAGTTATTTCTGGTAAGTTACCACCTCCACTTATATCCGAAAGGGATGAATAGCTGGGTGGATTAATTTTATTAACGTTGATTTGGCGCTCAAAACCGTAAATTTCATATAATTGATAGTATGTAAGTAAAAACTAGGTGCTGAACTGGTTTGGATACAATGTGCTCTGATATTTCTTTAGGATCTTATTTGATCTTGCTGTTGTTTCGTTGGATTAATTGCCATGTAGGATCTTATTTTGTACTGGAAATTTATAATCTCACTGCACATATAGATGATGCATGATGGTATTTTACATATATATGCAGGGCATTATTTACCATTAATTAACATCAGGAATTTTCGATTCAATTATATGTGCAGCATTCTACCTTCGAACCTAAACTGTTTCTAGCAAAATTCTCCTTGTTTATGTGGTTCTCCAGAATGTATGTTTCTTACTCTTTACCAACTTCCGCACGATGCTTCTTTATGAGGGAAAAAACTCCCCAATCTTTCGTACTTAAGTATTTTTGTAGATAATATTGTAGTTGAAGTTGAACAAAGTATCCAAGTCTAAGAACCAAGAATTCTAGTTCAACTAGCAGAGTATCCAATAATTATCTAGAATTGCAATTGCAATGTTTTTTAATCAATCCGTTTCAAGTTATTTGTGTTTGTATTTAAATTTCCTAATACATACTTTTTATTTGGTTGTTTTATTGTTTATGTCATGCTTTTTTCTGACAAGTTATCTGTGTTGGTAGGTGCTTCTTTCATGCTTCCAGGAATTCTTCATTTTTAATTCTCTATATACTGCTCCTGATAGACATTGGACTGTAAGCTTTTTTTTAGATAGATTGGACTGTGAGCTGTGAAGTACCGATTATTGGACAGTAGAATTACTTGTCTCCATTTATTGGTGCAATAATTGATATTTTTTCCTAGAACAAATGGTATTGTTCATCAAGCATATTTAGTTGGTTCTGAACTTTTGATCCAGTTCGCCTGTCCATCTTATCATGTGTCATTGCAGGGGACTGCTATACAAGGTGAAGGTGAGGCTTGCAGGCTGTTGTGTGCAGTGTACACCGCTGTGAGTCTGTGCCGCTGATCCATCTTTGCAAACTTGGGATGCTAAAGAGGAAGCTCGACCATTTGCTGAACATATGGTGTTTCATAACACTGGAGTTAGTAATACCCCTACCACTTTGGAAACTATTAGTGACTTGTGTTTTATAATGTATGGATTTCATGTAAGAATGAATGATAAATGCATTTGTAATATTCTTATGGATATGTTAATGCCAATTACTACGGCGCCGAGCTATAAAAATTGACAAATTTTAATTTTTACCATGACTTGGATATTGATTAATGTGGCTAACACTAGAGTTTTTACGATGGCTTGCTGTTTGATCACTTAAAACAATCTAGAAATACATAAGATAAAAAATTTGCCTGATCCATTGGAACTACAGCACATCCGGACGACACAGTACAGAGCTCGGCTCCTACAGTACGAGCGGGGCGATGCAGGGCTCGGCTCTATGCGTCTATTGCATTGCTAACCGGAGATACATCGGTGCATGCAACTGAACCGTACATGCATGTGTAGGCATGCAAGCATGGACGCAACACACCTCACCTGTAAGCACGTCATGACCTGTAAGCACGTGGAAATATGGCTAAGTCTAGAATTTATGACCGTGGCTAAGTCTGATTTTTTACTGTGGCTAAGTCCAAACTTGACGAGACTTTTTTGTTGTCATCTCCTCAAAGAGTATTCAAACTCGTAGTACGGTATCAAATTGAGTTGCTATACAAATTTGGAAGATAAAATGTCGTCAAACATGTCAATTCACTACCCGCGAGTAAGGGAATTAGAAAGATTTAGAGGGGCCAAAACAGCGTCACAATTCGGCCATGTTAAAGACTGATTTAGGTTTAGGTCCAAAAGCAAAGTTTATTGTACTCAACTCAAACTACAACTTCTATTAAAGGTCAAACTTCATATCTAGAAAAGAAACTATAGTTTTACCCCCTGGTCAAAACAACATCATGAAAAAAGGAGTTAACTATTGATCCAACACTTAGAAGCATTTTTAGGCTAGTTCATGAACATAAACCCTATATCATTTTTTATCTTAAGTATTTCTAGACTGTTTTAAGTGATCAAACAATAAGTCATCGTAAAAAATCTAGAGTTAGCCACATTTCTCAATATCTAAGTCATGATAAAAATTAAAATTTGTCAATTTCCATAGCTCGGCGCCATAGTAATTGGCGTCGAGCTCGGCGCTGATGCCACGTCCGCGCCACGCAAGCAGTCGCGTCAACGACACGCAGAAAATGACCCTGGACCTCGACGCCAATTGCTTTGGCGCCGAGACGTGTAAGCTCGGCGCCAATTGTCACGGCGCCGAGGTCAGGGTCTATTTTTTGAAAGGATACTGTCAGGGACGTATTTGTGAAAATCTTTCAAAAAAAAAAGGCTGAAAAACAAAAAAAAAATCAGGTAGAGGCAACACGGAGTAGGCCGGGACCATCACATTTTAACAGGCATGCGGCATGGATTCCACAAGCCACATGAGCTAACCTAAGCTGTACAGTAAGTTTTGTTGACAAATGTGTCCCTGTTGATGGCGGCAGAACTGTGTTACTTCTCTCTTGATTTTGCCTTGTCGATGGAACTGTACTGCCCTTATATGTGAACCCCAGTTTTGGTTGGTTGTGTTCGGTTAATTGGATGAAGTTGGATGGGAGATGATCACGGTCTAGCTTTTGAAGTTGTTTGTTGGTTCATGGGCAGTGTAGACGGGATGAATCATGTCTAGAGAATATTTTGCTAGATACTGAATGAGCATATACAGCAAAAAAAATGATTGGACAAGGCCATACCTTTGCTAACCTTAATCATTAGTTATTGATTAGTGATAATTAGTCCAATTTATAGTTAGTAGTAATTACTATGAAAGATTAGCGTCGATATTAGTGTTGATTATGGATTATTAGTTTATTTGTTGTTAATTAGTGTTGATTAGAACAAGACTAATAAAAATAAATGAATTCTCGTCCCATCCACCACTGCATCCATGATCCATCACCCAAACAAAAAAACTGGCTTGTTCCATCTTCACAAATATGGATGGTCTTACACCTCGTTCCATTTAACTTTATCCTCAAACCAAAAGCTCAACCAAACGAACTAGCATAAGATTGTGTCAATTTCATTTATACTACAGATCAGAGAAAAAGGTCGATCATATATCTTCTTAATTAAATTAAATGTCATAGCTATATGTAATTGTTTTTTCCCTTAAGCCATCACTTGTAATTATCGAGCAGCTATTTACTCCCATCGGTTAGAAACTGTTAGGACTTGTTTGATGCCCGTGTATCAATGTCAATCTATGTGTGTCAGAGTGGTTTGATATAGAATTTAAACATGGATTGAGGTGAATACATAGATATCTAAAGAATACGTTATATATATATTGACCGGTAAGAAGTATGAGCAAAGATACATGAGGTTCTTGTGAGCAAGGACGGGTGATCATGCATGGTTGTCGCTAGATCGATGGATTGACCATTGCACGGCTCGACGATCATCTGTGATCAGTGCTGACTGCCGAGCCCCCAAAATTAGGTGGAGTCCGTTCCACCACGTTCTGGACTCGGTGGAGTGTCTAGATTAGAGAGTGACAGTCCTGTCCAGGTAGTTGCTCCAAAAGGCAGTTTTGAAGCTTACATTACATGCATGTCGTAGCTAATGATAATCCTCGGTGCAGCAGGCACTGCAGCTAGTACAGTGTACAGAACAACAGTAATCATGTTTCCTGATGAATTTTAGCTAAAACTGGCTGAAAAATACTACTCTGGCTGAATTGTTGTGAGAGAACCGAACAAGCCGAATATGGGGTAAGCCGAACGAGGCCATGTTTCCTGATGAGACGACTGAACCGAACCGAAAGAGTGGACGTCCATCTGATCATCTCTGTGTTTGGATTGTATCAATGCTAGACTTGTGAGCGCCTGGGTGATGGTCAGTACCAGCGGAGCTACGTACGCTAATCAGCGTACAGCTAGCTAGTATGCCGGCAGATTATTGGAATCCTCAATCCTGGGCATCAGGCCGAAATAAGTAGCCACCCCATGGACACCGTCGCCACAATAAAGAGCAGCGTAGAGTGGTTGGAAACTAGAGCAGCGTAGAGTGGTTGGAAACTAGGCTGCGCGAGCGTGACTGCCACATCCCAATCAATAGCCACGGAACCGGAAGGGGAGCGCGGCCAGGCCGGGCCCCGGTCGATGCGGATCCGTCGAACGGTAAGTAGCCAACGAACACGCACGGAATCACGGATCATCCAACGCCGGTCCAATCGATCGACCCAGCTCGAGCGCACGGCCAACGAACGCCGCTGGCAAAGTGTGGCAGCGTAACGAACGCATGGCGCCTAGCCCGGGACCGGGAGTGAGGCAGGCGTGCCAAGAGGCGGCCGGGCACGAATTAAACGCACCGCCTTTTGCCGCCCGGCCGCCCGCTCGATCGCCCTCGCTCCACGCCTGACGCCTCCACCGGTCGCTCGTCCGCTCGGACTATATATGTAAGCCCGGGCGCGGTGTCACCAGGCAGTGTCACACTCACACCACGAAAGCAACAGCAAGTCAGCAACCTACGATCGGTAGATCGATCGACTAGCGATAGTCGCGATCAGGTAGCTAGCACTAGCAGCAGCCAGCAGATCGTCGGCATGGCCAGGTCGTCATCGTCAGCTCTGGTAGTCCTCATGGTTGTTCTGGCCGCGGCAGTGGCGTGCTCCGCGACGCGCCCCGTCCCCGCGCTGCAGCAGGCCGCCGTGTCGGCGGCGGAGGACGTGAAGCGACCGGACACGCTGCAGGAGGGGACGGTGCTGATCCCGGGGCTGGGGCGCTACGATATCGGCAGCTACCACATCCCGGACATCGGCGGGCTGGACCACAGCATCCCCGCCGCCGTCCACGGGCAGTTCATGCCCGGCGCCGACGACACCTGGGTGCCCAACCCCGGCTTCGAGGTCCCCAACCCCTTCCTCCCCGGCGCGGCCACTCCCTGAAACACGTACCCCCGCGCGCCGAAGGTGGCTAGCTCTTGCTCGATCGGTCGTCTTGATCGCGCCGCCCTTTGAATAATACTCTGCTACGTATATAGCTAGCTTAGCTAGCCGTGCTTGCCTTGCTGCATGCACGCATGTATTTGTGTGGTCAGTTTGTGCTCCAGTGAAGTGTGCACGCGTGATGCGTAGGAAGCATCAGGATCTTTGGCCCAGCTGGTCTTGGGAGTACTTATTATTATTAGCAGCTTGTTTCACGGTCACTATTATTATTATTACAAATAAAGTTTGCTGGATGTAGTTATTATTATCTATCGCTGTCCAACTGTGCATTGCCATGCTTCTTTTACGTGAAACAGTTCACGATGCGGTGCACCAAAACTATGGGTAACAGCAGCACGCATGAAGCTCAGCAGGTAAGCAGCACTGTAACCGTACTCCTTTTAATTTGGGGGGGGGGGGGGGGGGGGGGGGTGGCAAAGTACGTGCCCTGTACTCTCACCACCGTCCTGTTCTGGCCTTCTGGTGACCTTAATTTGGGGGCAAAGTTCGTGCCCTGTACTCACCTCCGTCCTTTTAATCAGTGGCGCACCCATCTTTTTTGTGAACTAGGCCCCATTGCCGGAGGGGATCGGATCAGATACGAGAGGTAGATGTGCCTGCCGATCCACCGGACCACCTGTCGGGCGAGCAAAAAAAGATGGGTGCGCCACTGCGGCCATGACTGTCCTATACCGTTCGGCCGAAATAATTGCCACCAACGCTAAGATTTTCGTCCAAAGCATGGCTATGGAGATCATGCACAGTAGATGTTTGATCATATGGATAATAATAACTATGTCCTAACTACTAACTAGGTCGGTGCTAAAATGTACTCCCTCCATTCCTAATTCCTAAATGAATTAAATTATAGGGTTATCTTAAATAAAACTTTTTTAATGTTTTGCTGAATTTATAGAAACGAACACAAATATCTATATGACACCAAATGATCATATTATAAAAATTATTGTGGTGTATCTCATGATACTAATTTAGTGTCATAAATTTTGACATTTTTTTTTAATTTAGTTAATTTTTTTTAAAAAAAAGACTTAAGGCAACTCTAAAAGTTGTATTCAGGAATTAGAGGAAGTAAAAAAAATTGATTCCATAGTTGTTCTTAGATTTGTTGCAAACACATGGATGGATTGCTTAAAGATACATGGGCTCAGGGCATGCTGTAGCACCAGTAGCACCTGCCCTGGGTTGGTGGACAACTACGGCCTGTTTGGATGCTGCCCTCGCCTGAGTGTGCGCCAGGCAACCAATCTCAGCCTCAGGCGATGAAAATCGAACGCCTTGGGGCTCTGCCTGGCGTCGAAGGTGCCTAGGAGGCAGCATCCAAACAGGCCCTAATGCTTGTGTCAATGATGGCTACGATTGCAGTGAAACTTATCCACACCAAGTTCAAATCTTTCTATTTTTTAGAATTTAACAACTATGTTTTTTTAGTGTTAGAGGACATGGTACTAATTGGTCATTTCGTTAACTTTTTATGTCCAGCATCATCGACATGCACTGCAATTTGCATGCTGTGTAAGGAAAACTGAACCGAGATAGGCGGCCTAAGCAATAAGCAGCACCAGTGTCATGTGCAGCTGCAGCCCACGAATAGGTGATAGGTCCTTGCTAATTGGGCTCTTATTTGTAGCTACACTATTATCTATTCATACGGCCATCCATTGCTAATTGGGCTCTTATTTGTGGCTACAGTCACCTTCGGACCTACCCATTTTCACACTTTGCCATGATTCGTTTCGCTGAAAAAACAAGCCGAAACACTGTTCCGGTTGATTTGTTGTGAGAGAAAAACACTGTTTCGGCTGAAAAAACAAACTGAAAAAAACGGATTATAAGAAGCGAACATGACCTTTATGAAAACGCTCCGTTTAATGGAATTTGTTGTCTGCTAAATTCTGCCAAGGTTCTCCTTCATCAAAAGAAAACAAAGCAGAAACTGAGAATCAGGCGCATAGAATCAGTTTTTTTTTCATAGATCAAAAATCAAAAGGTTTATATTGGCCCTAATATCGGTACACGAGTTACTAATGTTCCGTGCCAACTATGAACGAATAGTATACCATGTGGATTTTGCATAACCGACGCAGAGACGAGCGGGTGGACCCGCGGCACGAGCCGTTCCACCTACCCCAAAGTCCCAAACGAATCGAGCGATTTCCCCGTCCCGCATCCAAAGTTCCAATCGCCCCCTTGCCCTTTCCCTGCCGCGACGCGACAGGCAGCATAGCAGCGACCAGCGACTCCCCCACTCGCCGGCCACCACCAGTAGTTCCCTGCTTCCCCATCCACACACACCGCACACCAACCCCCCACGCCAACGTCAGGGACCAAACTCTGACCCCACCATGCAGGCGGACGGGGACGCGCCGGCGCCGGCCGTCCACTTCTGGGGCGAGCACCCGGCCACGGAGACGGAGTTCTACGCGGCGCACGGCGCGGAGGGCGAGCCCTCCTACTTCACCACGCCCGACGCGGGCGCCCGGCGGCTCTTCACGCGCTCATGGAGGCCCCGTGCGCCCGAGCGGCCCAGGGCGCTCGTCTTCATGGTCCACGGCTACGGCAACGACCGGGAGGAACGGAACTCAAATACGGAAGGAACGGAACTCAAGATGTTTTCTGGAGTCGACATCCACCGTGGTGACCTACTGCACATCATCTGAAGCCGACCGCTGGATTCAGGCTGTCTGAAGCCGACCACTAGATTCAGGCCAGAGCAGGCGGACTACGTGTGTTAGCGTAGGTCTAGAACGTCATCAAGATAGATCAGGAATGTTTTATTTTTATAGAGGCTTTTATATGTATGCCATTAAAAAAGTTTGTAATTACACATAAGTCATTAAAAAAATTGATCGCACACGAGTGTCATCGTTCTGAACTTCTTTGCTCTCCAAGCCATTCCGTCGATGGTCTGTTCGTTTTTCACCGTTACATGTGGACCCGGTCAGTATAAAAGAACAAAAATACCCTTCTCTCGTCAAGGTCTAGCGTAGATGCTTTCTCGATCTGCTCTAGCATCTCCTGGAGCCACGCCGGTGGACAGCAACTCCCTCGCGCCCCCGGCCGCCATGTCCCACTGCCCCATCTCTGTCATCACACCGCGGTGGCGGGGAGGAGGACTCGGAGGGGGCCTATCAGTGCGGGACCCACGGGATACCCCGCAAGGAAGGGAGAAGAACTAGCCTAACTTGGATTCTTTTCCTGTAATCTTAGTAATAGTATTATTCTGTAATCCTACTAGGAACTCTCATTGTAAACTGACTAGGACTCTGGCCTCTTGACTATATGAAGGAGGGCAGGACTCCTTGGATCGAGAGTTGAGAGAACAATTGTACAACACAACGCTTTACAATCAATCCAACGCAAAGGCTAACGTCGACTGGACGTAGGGCTATTACTCGATCAACGATCGAGGGTCCGAACCAGGATAAATCCACTGTCTCTTGCGTTAACCGTCGAGTTCCGCATACGCTGAAGCCCGAATATACTGCCCCGGGGACCCCCGTGGCAGGCTATCGGTGGTAAAACATCGACAGCTAGCGCGCCAGGTAGGGGATTTCGACGACTTTGCATCCGAGAGCTTGATGGACCTCGACAGCATGATCTTCTCGACGGGATCAACTTTCATCTTCGATTCATGGATCTGCGAGGCAGGCGACGATGGCAAGCTCCAAGGCCGTCTCCTCAAAGATTCAGATCATCATCAGAACTTTTCCAGTTCGGCGACAACGACAGATCAGCTTGCCAGAAGATTCGCGCAGCTCGTAATGTCCAATCCAACTCAGATTCCGCAGCTTCACGCATCCGATTCAAACTCAAGTTTCGCTTCCGAGACGAAGTCTTATCCGAGTTCTTTCGAAAAACCGAGTTCTTTTTTGACAAAGCTCCGAAACATGACGTCAGCCTATCAAGATTACTACTCGGAGTACACTCAGAGTACTTCAAAGAAGTCGGGTCCTCTTCCATCCGGACTCCACAACATGGCAACATCTTATCAGACACGGCCCGAAGGATTCCTCGATCCGGTGCTTAGAATGCCACTGAAGGAAGCCCAGAAAGGTCTCGTTTTAACTATAACATCTCAAGACTGCATCATTCACTGACCAGATTTCGTTCCTGAGGATGACGGCACCCAACTAGTCGACGATACGACAACAACAACTCTACCCTACCAAGAAGGAGACTCAATCTGTGACCTTGGAACCTCTACTGAAGTTATCAACAGCTCTGGCAATACAAAAATCAACGACGATGACAGAACAACTCACGCTAGAGAAGTATTCATGATTCGTCATCCTCGATTACCATTGATCCCCCTAGAAGCACCCGACGTTAGGTCTTCAGATGAATTCGAATCCAACATATCACCATTTATCTAGGGGCACGATGGTGAAACTGAGAGTTAGAGGCAAGCGAGAGAAAGAAAGAACAAATTGAAACAAGGACGTCAACGCCGTGCTAAGCAGCAAAAGGACACTTGGATCAAATATGAGTCAGATCTAGTCGAGTACAACAGAAGAAAATCAGAGCGAGAGGTCGAAGAAGGACGAGCAGCGAATACACCCTACGATAAGATCCGAGAAGCACTAGAAGAACTCAGGGCGACTTCACATTCCAATGAAAAACAAGAACAGCTTCGGGACTTCCTCCGATCAATAGTCCTAAGGACGCAAGACGGAAGGGCCCTCTCAAGACTACCAGACAAGTCAACATCGCATGAACAGGAAGATCAAAATCAAAGGAAGTCCGCCTTCGAGAGACTTGGACCAAGCGGAAGTCACAACGGAGAAACTAGAAGAAATCATAATAAAAAAGACCAGGTCGAACAAATAAGGAAAGCTAGAAGCAAACTCCGGAAGAAACTCCAGGAAACACTATGGTGATTGGGAACTTACTGGTTACAGAAGCCCTAGCAAGATTTTCTCCAGTATTCACCACGGCAGGGAGGACATCAAGGGGAATCGGGTCAACAAAGTTGCGCCCCAATTCCTATGAAAAGAATAAAACAACAAGACAAGGAAAATTAAGCAAAAAATGGATACAACAAAAGAAATATAGAAAGAACCTGCACGAAAAGAAAATGACTTACAGCTGGAGGCGGGTTGTTGGCAGAGTACTCGGAAACATTAAGCGGGACAACGCTTGCTCCTTTTAACATCTTCTAGAGACGCTCGAGTACCTCCTCGTCAGTCAACTCAAGGGCAGGGACCATGCGCGAAGGATCCTCAGCCCCAGAATACTCGAAACCAAGGTTCTCTCGCTCCTTTAGAGGCTGAACATGACAACGAAGAAAGCTCAAGACAATACCGAAGCCGGTCAAGCCCTGCTGTTTTAGAGTACTTATTCTATCAAGAAATGGCTGGATTGCCTGAACCTTAGCCGTCGTCAGTGGGTTCTTATCCCATCGGTCATTAACCAAGGGACCAGATCCAGAGTGAACAACAAGAGAAGGAATCAGATTGGCGGCGTAAAACCAGTCGGCACGCCAATCCCTCACAGAGTCAACCAGGTCATAGTTAAAGAACTTGCTCTTAAGACCCTGGCGAAATTGAATCCCACAGCCACCAAGAACACTGGTGTCTTCGTGGCGGGGTTGAGGTTTTAGACGAAAGAAGTAGCAAAAGAGAGAAATAGAAGGGAGAATTCTAAGAAAAGTTTCACAAAGATGAACAAAGACAGAAAGGTGAAGGACTGTATTGGGAGCAAGATGATTCAGGCTAATCCCAAAATAGCTGAGAAATTGATGAAGAAAGGCGGAGGCAGGAAGGCAAAGTCCAGCACGGATGAAGGAGACGAAAAGAACGATCTCACCAGGACCTGGAGCAGGGACATGATGCTCGCCTGGAACTCTCCATTCAACAATGTCCTTGCTCTAGATCAAACCATTGCTGACAAGTTCCCGAAGCTGATCTTCAGCCGTCATCGGAGCCGGCCAAGCCTTCTGGGCAGCCCTCATGGCCACGAACTCTTGGTTCTCAATCACGGAAAGTGACGATTCCTCGTCCACGAAGGTTGCCTGGGACTTGCTCGTGGCCTTCTTCCTACCCATGTACTAACAGAGGCAAAAAGGCACCAGGGGAAGAGAAGGCTTGGACGGCGGCACAAAGATGGTGGCGGCAATAGCGACGGCGGAGGTGCAAGGGCTAGGGTTTTCAAGACAAAGGCAGGGTACCAAAGAAAAGGAGGACAAACACCTTTAAATAGATTTTACACCGGTAAAAACGCGGCCCACTAGGCCCGTTAAACACGGTGTGAGAATGCAACGGTCCATTTACTAACACAGCTAAAATGACGGAAGGCACAAATCCACACAACGGTACAGTTCAATGGGCAGATTTCGAACTTATCCATCCAGCAAAACAGTAGAGTTACCATATGGCTGCAAAAAGAACTCATCAGCCATGGAGCAACAGAAGGTTACCTCACAAGGAACATAACAACCCGGTTCTAACATAAAGAACTTGGGAATCTCATAGACAACCAGGACATCAGCAGAATAAAGAATGATAACTCAGAAGACAAGATTCTCTCTATTACAAATGACTTCGAAAGATACAAGATTACACATCTTACAAGACCCAACGAACTCAGAACTACGACAGACAAGTAGCAAAAAGGAACCCAAAAACAACTAGGCTCTGGAACGACTACATGTTCCAAATCGTTACTCGGTAGAACAAACCGCACTCGGCTACACTGTTTTCTTCAAAGGACGGACGCAGTGCACTCAAGGCTGAAATCAGCAGAACGGTAGGACAATAAGGAGCAGAGAAGGCCGACAGGCATCTGTCTACCCAAGTTCGATGTGATGCTGGATATGGTGTTGATCTACACCGGATAGTCTCAAGACAAGCGGTGAGGATCAACCCAGAACTGCCAGATGAAGGAACAAAGCCCACATCACAAGACTTCCTCCAACTACTGTCACGTACATCCTGGTACATTGCTGTTGTGGGATTAGTCTACCTCTAATCCCTATCACAAGACTTCCTCTAGCTACGATAAGACATACAAGAACTACAAAATACGCCCGGGGGCTGCTCTATCTCACAAACTACCATATTCATGACTATTAAGACTTCAGAACAAGCAACAAAACGCTCAACGAATCAAAACAACACTCCAGGAGGGTATTTATAGACCGAAGGAGCGGTGCACATGGACCAGGAGCACCAATAAAACAAGCCTAATAAAGGACATAGTGAAAAGACAGAATTCAATGAAAGAGGACTCAGGCGTGAAGGAACAGTACTCAACAACAAGCATATTCAGGAGAATATACCAACACAGTACAACCCGTGAACAAAAGACATTTACACTCAACCACCAACATACAACTACATCTGACAACAGCAGACTACCAGAGAATACACCAAGACCCTGCATCCGAGTTCTTCCTGAACAAAACAATCCGGATATATGCTCGGGGGCTGTAAAAGGAAAGGTATATAGTTCTTTCGAACAACTCAGATTCAAGACCCTTCAACTTTTTGTTCCAAATAGCAAAAGGCTCGGGGGCTACACTCAGTGAGTGCACTTTTTTCTTCAAAAAAGCGCACATCACTCAGAAGACTTCTTCAAAACAGACGACTTCAAGGCCACATGATAAAAAGAACCCGGACATAGCTATATCCGAGCTCTTTTCGACAAAAGAACCCGGACATAGCTAAATCCGAGCTCTTTTCAACAAAGAAACCGGGTATATGCTCATGAGCCTTTCGACGAAGAATCAGGGAGATTTCAAGAAAAGACCCTCAAGCTCCTTGTGCCAAAAAGCAAGAGGCTCGGGGGCTACATCCAAATGGGGGTACTTTTTTTTAAAAAGGTACACACTACGCGAAGATCTCACAAAGCGCTGCACGGTTTCGCTCAAGAAAGCACTCGGACGATGTTTGTTCCTGCTCGATAAGACTTGAAGGAACAAGACGAGGCTTCCAGAACTCAACCATGAAGTGCTCGGGGGCTTGTCGGTGCGGGACCCACAGGATATCCCGCAAGGAAAGGAGAAGAACTAGCCTAACTAGGATTCTTCACCTGTAATCTTAGTAGTAGTATTATTCTGTAATCCTACTAGGAACTCTCATTGTAAACCGACTAGGACTCTGGCCTCCTGACTATATAAAGGAGGGCAGGGCTCCTTGGATCAGGAGTTGAGAGAACAATTGTACAACACAACGCTTTACAATCAATCCAACGTAAAGGCTAACGCCGTCTGGATGTAGGGCTATTACTCGATCAACAATCGAGGGTCCAAACTAGGATAAATCGACTCTCTTGCGTTAACCGTCGAATTCCGCATACGCTGAAGCTCGAACATACTGCCTCGGGGACCCCCGTGGCAGGCTATCGGTGGTAAAACATCGACAGGGCCCCTGGCTACGTGCTCTCGCTCCCGGCGGCATGGCTCTCCCTGCCCGTCGCCATCTCCTGCCTGGATGCCACCGTCCGGCGCAAGGGGCGCAGCCGTCTCCGCCTCCGTGCCTCGTCGTCGGGCTGGTCGGCCTTCAAGCTCCCCGTCGTCCCCGCGCCGGAGGAGGCAAAGAGGCCGGTTCCCCCAGCTGCGGCGGTTAATAATCGGCCCGAGGAGGCATGTCCCCTTCCCCGTCCCTTGCGCCTGCGCGTGCGCCAGCCCCGCTCCCCAACCCACACCACATCGCCTTGGCAGCAGAGGAGAGGCCGCCGAAGAGGGCTAGGATGTGCCTGTAGTGCGGCGCGGCGGTGACGCCGCAGTGGAGGTCGGGGCCGATGGGGCAGGGCACGCTCTGCATCGCCTGCGGGGTCCGACTCAAGGCGGTCGGGGCGCTGTGGGGCAGGTGCAGCGCCACCCCACGCCGGCGACCGCGAGGACGCCCGCCCGGTCGCCCCCGCCGGATAGCCCGGTCTCGGAGTCGTCGCCCGACAGCCCTATCTAGGAGACCGGGTCAGTTCCCGATGTTTACCTGGTGAGGAAGAAGCCTCTGATGCGGGGGAGACCTCCGCCACGTCCGAGGACGGAACCTGCGCCGGCGCCCGCGCCAGCTGTGTACCTTGTCAAGAAGAAGAAGAAAAAGGCGGCGGCTTCGGCGAGAAAGCCGTGGCGGCCCACGAAGTCGGCGAAGCTGTGCCTGCACTGTGGGGCGTCGTCGACGCCGCAGTGGCGGGAGGGGCCGCAGCACGTTGTGCAACACGCGCGGCGTGCGGTACAGGCAGGGGCGGCTGCTGCCGGAGTACCGGCCGATAGCGAGCCCCACCTTCGAGCCGTCGGAGCACGCCAACAGGCACAGCTAGGTGCTGCAGCTTCATCGGGAGCGGAAGAGGCAGAGCCAGAGCCACCACCACCAGCACCCTCTGCCCGCGGAGCAGCACCCTCCGCGAGCCATTGACGTGCTCCAGTCCCCAGCGGTGGCACGTGAAGGAGTACCCGTCGACGCCGCTCCACCAGCCTCTGCACCACCCGGTGGTGGACGACAACCTTGTCGATGGCGTTGGGGGCGGCATGGTCGACGCGGCCACAGATGCAGATGTAGGACACTGCGGCGGCGGCAAGGGAAGTGACCTGAACAACGCGCCAGACCTTGACGAGAGAAGGGTATTTTGGACCTTAATACTGACCGGGGCCACATGTAACGGTGAAAAACGAACAGAACACCGACGAAATGGCTTGAAGAGCAAAGAAGTTCAGAACGATGACACTCGTATGCGGTCAATTTTTTTAATGATTTATGTGTAATTACAAACTTTTTTTAATGGCATACGTGTAAAAGCCTCATTTTTTATAAACTCTTTCTTGTAGGAAAAAACGGCTACGGCAACGACATCAGCTGGACGTTCCAGTCCACGGCGGTCTTCCTCGAGCGGTCCGGATTCGCCTGCTTCGCGGCCGACCTCCCGGGCCACGGCCGCTCCCACGGCCTCCGCGCCTTCGTGCCCGATCTCGACGCCGCCATCGCCGACCTCCTCGTCTTCTTCCGCGCCGTCAGGGCGAGGGAGGAGCACGCGGGCGTGCCCTGTTTCCTGTTCGGCGAGTCCATGGGCAGGGCCATCTGCCTGCTCGTCCACCTCCGCACGCGGCCGGAGGAGTGGGCGGGGGCGGCGTCTCGCCCATGTGCAGGATCTCCGACCGGATCCGCCCGCCGTGGTCGCTGCCGGAGATCCTCACCTTCGTCGCACGGTTCGCGCCGACGGCCGCCATCGTGCCCACCGCCGACCTCATCGAGAAGTCCGTCAAGGTGCCCGCCAAGCGCATCATTGCAGCGCGCAACCCTGTGCGCTACAACGGCCGCCCCAGGCTCGGCACCGTCGTCGAGCTGTTGCGTGCCACCGAAGAGCTGGCCAAGCGCCTCGGCGAGGTCAGCATCCCGTTCCTTGTCGTGCACGGCAGTGCCGACGAGGTTACCGACCCGGAAAGTCAGCCGCGCCCTGTACGCCGCCGCCGCCAGCAAGGACAAGACTATCAAGATATACGACGGGATGCTCCACTCCTTGCTATTTGGGGAACCGGATGAAAACATCGAGCGTGTCCGTGGCGACATCCTGGCCTGACTCAACGAGAGATGCACACCGCCGGCAACTCCCTGGCACCGTGACATACCTGTCGAATAAGCATTCCAGGCTGCTCAGATTCCGATGTATCGACTATTACACAAGAAAAATGGTTCCATGTACAACGATTCTTATATATGCTATATATACTCCATATTTGACTATAAACTGTCTGGTCAGGTTTAGTGGCTTGGATATACAAAATGTTGGTTGCCTGATCAGTGTAAAAGAATGCTGCAAATGCTTGGGGTCGATAATATCAGCTGCCTTCGGGGGCTATTGATGGCAGCACAAGGCGTTCTCTGCCCTGTACAAGCTTGGCAGAACGAATTTTATCTCCGGTCTTAATCTGGGACAGAACATCTCTTCCATCCGTGGTATACCTGCAATTGTTTGGATATAAGCATAAAATTTCTTACAGCGTCCTTATTCACAATGGAATAGATCAATTTTGCTACTCAATGTTCACATAATGAATTCAGTCACGACTTACCCGAAAACTGAAAATTGTCCCTCATCAAACGATATTCCTCCTAAGCCAGACTACAGAAAAGAAAGAGAGACATATTAACTCACATATCTATACACAATCCATGCTTCTACAGATTATTACAGGCTGGAGAAGCGACTTGTTACTTATTATATTACTAGATTGGGCATTCAAACCCTTTGTATGACCTGGCAGAGTCTGGTCTGTTATCTGAATACTTATATTCAGCTTTATGTTTAAAGAAAAGCAAATATGGTTTAAAGTAGGTACACTATTCAACAAAGTACACTCAAATTTGATCTTTAAATTGGATTGTAAAAATATGTAATTCTAGCCATTTTGTTACTCACGTTTCTCTTGTCATAAAGATAGAAAAAGAACTGTGTTGGTGAGGAGTATTCATCTGAATCCACACTATGTGCCATGGCAACAGCACCATACACCGACATCGGCAGGACTGGCAATTCTCCATCCTAGAATGGATGAAGCAAAAGAAATGAATTACAGCAGAGGAGACCTTCACCTAAAGAACAGAGATATATGCTTAAACTTCCATCGCCACTAAACCAGTCTAGGAGAGTGACTGACCTGAATGCTTAGTGGAGTTCTGTACAATGGTTCGAATTGTCCTGCTGGCTTGACCTCTAATGGAACAGTATACCCGTTTTTTCCAGTATCATTATCAGCAATAATTGCCTGGCTTGCACATTTAAGTGTTACCCCGTCATATGCCCCATCCAAGACCTGAAGGAAGGTTGCTACATTGAATGAGAACTGGTAATAAGAACAAAGAACTCGTAAAGTAAAACTTCAAGAATTGTAAATACGTTACAGTAAGATTATGGAAAACTCCTCTTCAATAAAGAGATTTTTTTGTTCACACCTGCCGTTCTTTTACCTGCTGTTTTGGACATCGTCTTTAATACAGTCTTTTGCTTTTTTTTCTAAACATTTGCTACTAAAAGTTACTGAAGAGATCTTCATCTGCTAATATCATTTTTGCTTGACAAAGTTAGTACTTTTGTGTTTTATAGTGGTCAAAGTAAGTACATTATTGTTCCAAGAAATGAGTGAGAATAAAAGTTTACAATTTGGAAATTTCCCCAAAACAACCAGGAGCAAACAATAAGATGGGGTCAGAGTCAAGCTACCTTACCAATTTTGCAAAGTTTCCAGCAGTCAGTGGGGCAGAGTACCCATCAATAATGACCTACATTAGTAAACAACCAGCACCCATCATAATTCTCCAGATGTCATGACAAATCGTAGCAGCAACTACTATGTCTATAGGTCTTATAATTAACTAGCATCAGAAGAGTGAAGTTTATGCACAACTATTAGATCCATTACAGCACTAACAAAAGTACAACAGATTATTCTCAGAACAGACGGTTTGGGGAAAAAATGCTAGAAATGTCTCGAGTTAAAACTGCAGATTAATAGCTTTCCATGGACTACAACTTTATGATGCTACTGTTATCTACCTGAATCGTAGCAACACTTTTCGGTTCACCGCCACCAGTTGGAAAGAATGTTGAACCATCACCTTTTTCAACTGTGAATTCAACAACTCCTCTTCCTGTTAGCCTATTAATAGCAAGCTGTTTAAACTAAATTTCATAAAAAATCGTTTGTCAGACATTGTAGAACAGCATGCTCAAATTTCGCAAACACCCCCAGAAGCTGAACATTTCAATTGACATTGGATCCTACATCTACATTTTTTGCGAAACATGTTGTGCAGTTTATTTTTAAAGTACTCAAAATTAACTGTGATAAGGATTTGACACTGATACTGAGAAATTCAGAAGGAACGATGTTGTCACCCATTCTACCAACCACTAACTGAACTTCAACCATTCAAATCCTATATGACGGCAACAAAATTTTTAGCAATTCACAGACAATCTAAGTTCAATGGACATGGTTAAAAAATAACTAGCAAGTGTTTTGCACTAGCAGACTTGATATCAGAGCAGTGTGAAAATAGTGGTAAATTGATGTTGTTATTATCATTGGGCACTGCAATATAGAATTAGATGAGGTTTTGCAACACACATGTGAATTTCAAATTAAATTTCTATAGGGCAGCCTTGATCCCTTATCACTAACATCAAGCAGCTCAAGCAGTTGGTAGTCTCATGCTTAACCCCTGCACTGAACATATGTATATAACTATGTCCTGCATGATCGAATTCCATAACAACTACATTCAGCTAAGTTATGATCCAGAACCTGTGCTAGTTTAGTTGGAACGAGAAAAACAATTATGAAAAAAATTTGCAAGCATGACAGAAATAGAATTTAGAGCTTAAGAGAAAATCAAGTGTCACCTTGGATATTCTAAGTACTGTTGGGGCAGGAGAAAGGACAGACCAGGAGCCTATTCAAAGGGGGGAAATAACGTTTCAAGTTATCAGAATGGTCACTGGAACCGAATTCCTTGTTCTAAGCATTGTCTAAATTCTATCAAACAGTCTATGGGTTCACTGAGGTACCTGCAACAGCTCCAATTCAGCAACAGTATCAAGTGACGAAGCAAGTGCTATAGAAAGTTTGTCAGGGTCATTCTCCTTAATATATTTCAAGAGAGTCTGAAAACCACCCTGCAGATGATGTGAAATAGCTCAGCTATGATGCAACAAGAATAAAGATCATGGCTAAATACAGGTAAAAAAATGGGTTCATGTTTGTTCGGTGAACTACATTTTGCACCATTAGCATTTTTTAGTTACCTTCTCTTCGAGTAGTGAAGTATATAGCTTGGCACCCTCCTCCTTATGCTCTGCAGGAATGCTTCCCAGGATCGCCTCCTTGTTGTCCATTGCTATCTGCACAAGAGCACAGAGTGGTATATGTATGAAGTGCAATCCTATCAAGTGGAACTGGCAAGTGCACTGCAAAAGGACAATGCCCAGATCAAGCATGTGCCATCAGTCTGGATAGCTCCAGGAATTAGTTACTCTGAACTCTGAAGAGCAACCAGAAAAAATAACATGCCATGGAGACAGACAATTTACTTTGATGGACTTCTTCACATCGCCCTCCATGGAACCGTATGGCTTCCTCTGCGGTATCCTCAACAAGTAGGAAATATCCTCCAGCGATTCCTGCCAAATGCAGCAATGTAAGGCAACGCTCAGACGGAAGAATCGAATAAGCAAACCTACATGCAAATCCTGAGGAGCAGGTAAACCTGTATAGCCTTCATGTTCGGGTTAGCGGGGATCGCCCTCCTCAGGGCCAGCTCCCCGGTCCTCGGCACCTTCGTGTCAGGCGAGTAAAGCACCGCGCTCGCCGGCAGCGACACGGAAATCTGGGCTACGATGGCGAGCGCCGCGCCCGCGCCCGTCAGCCACTCCAGAACCCCCTCATCCTACATGAAACCCACCGTGCCAGTAAGGCAATAAACGCTGCAAACTCGGGAGCTAGGTGACATGCCCACCTCACGCGCAAAAGAGGGATGGTGTGGGCGGCTGTGGGAGGCGCGGATGACCCGAGCGCGAGCGCCGCGGCGATGGAAGCTAAGCTGCGCGTGGCCACTGTAGCTGGCCGCCACGGGGCCAGGGTCGTGAGACGCAGGTCGGGCGCCGGCGAGCGCCATCGCGGCCACGCACGACGCCATGGTGTGCGGGAGATTGGAAGGGAATGGTAGCCGTTGCTGCCATCGCCGTCGAGGCGGTGGTGGCCCTCTAGCGTCGATTCCCAACCAGTAAGCTGCAATCCGGTTCGAACTGGCTCGGTTCCTCCTGGGCTCCTCTTGAGCTACGGGCCGGCACGGCCCAAAGTCTCGTTGTGGAGGGTTTTGACCGCGTTTCGTGAAACGGAATTTCTAAATATCTGCTCCCATATTTTTTTGTGTTGTTTTCTTCCACTTTTCTATGGTCCAGATGTATGTCGAGATTCGTGCTGTGTCTCTCTACATTCTCACCGTTTTCTGTTTGAGTGTGTCCACCCCACGACGATGTATTTTATACAGTTTTAACATATGATTTTTTTTTGCATCGTAAAGTTAAGATCCAACCGTCTCCATCATTCTTCTATCTCTACCTTTCTTTTACCTTCATTACAGATCACAGATATCACGTAAAACCATTTTTTTCCTATCAAATCTTTTTGACGTGTTCCGAAGCAGCCGTTCTGATGCAGCACTGTGCGACACAACCTGTACTTCTGATGCAGCACTGTGAGTCACTGTCGAGTCACTCCGACGAAGCAGTAGCGTGGCGTCCACGCCCTGCAGCTCCGACAGGATGGCGTGGCAGCACCTGTGGGGCGAGCTCGCCGGAGCCGGTGATCACCGGTGAAAAAAGAGAGAGAAAAAATTCATGTGTTTTTTTCTCCTAAAACATACCTGCGTTGTATAGCATTTATGTTTCTGTTTTTTGGGTGGTTGCTCTCATTTTGGCCGCGGCATTGTCTTCAGGGGCGGTGGCCGCGTGTTCTCGTTGTTGGCCGTGGCGTTGTTTGAAGCCGCGGCTGCGGCGTTGTCTCAGGCGGCGGCGGTCGATGCGTTGTCGTAGTCGGCGACGGCGGCGTTGTTTGAGGCGGCGGAGGCGGCGTTGACCGAGGTAGCGGCTGCGGCGGCGTTATCTGATGAGGAGGCGCTGCTGTGTTGTTGGAGGAGGAGGCGGCGGCGGCTTTGTCGGATCCGGCATCGGCAGCGGCATCCCCCACGGTGCCGTTCTATTCTCTTTTGGTTTGTTCGAAACTTCGAATATGTTCTGCGGTTGCGTCAGTGGCGGCGTTTGGTTGCGGGCTTGGTCGGGGCAAGCTCGTCGGCAAGTTTGGCTGGACCTGGACCTAGAGGGAGTGCCGCGGCACGGTGGCCGAGTGCCTCGCCGAGGGTGAGGAGTCCCTGGACCTGGGGGCATCCGCCTCCGCCGAGTCCCACTGCCGCGCGCTCTACGGAGGCGCCGGATCCGCCCGACTGCCAACTGCCGCTACCGCTGCTGCCGTGCCGTTTACAAGTAATGGGTTAATTGGAACGATGCCATTGCAATTTTTACGGTTTTAGGAAATACCACTACAATTCATCTATTCTAAGATATACCATTACAATTCTAACACTCTCTCAAATATGTCACGCTTTACGTCTGTGTTCCCACTGGCCCAGCTGCAGCACTATTCTCGTTTGTACGGACCAAAATACCCTTGCTTCTCTCCCTCTCTCTATCTCACTTACAAGTGGGCCCAGCGTCATCCCCTTCCTCTCCACTGTCTTCTTCCTCGGTGTCCTGCCCGCACCAGCAGCCGATGTCGTCGCCCATGTTGTCTTCGAGCCACACGCCGCGCTGCACACGGCCGTGTCCCTGCTCGCTGCGCGCCATCTCTGCGGCCGCGGCACGCTGGGCCGCCATGGCGCCATACCGCACGTCGCCCCATGGACGTGGAGCACTGTGTCAACGGCCCCGGCCTGCCTCCCCATCCGTGCCGCCGGCTCCGAGCGCTCGTCGGGCTGCACGCTCGCCTAGATATATGGTGTGTGGATGTATGCAGCGGGGCGCGGAGCCAGGATTGGGCACGACGTGGGTGGCCCCGCGCAGCTCCACGCCGAGAGCTCAACCACCTCCTACTCTGCCTCAGAGAGCTTAGCACGCACACTCCAAATGAGTAATCCACCAGCTCACTATACTCCTCGTACACCTCTGGTGATATGAACTTTGGTGCACCTATCCAACCAACTCAACATAACTATTGACATTTGCTAATCCCAGCTGTGATTAGACAAGGCCGATGTCGCCAATCTTGAGCTCGCGCTAGTTACAGTTCACGAAGATGTTGTCACACTTGAGGTCCCGGTGGCTGACGGGCAGATTGTGGTTGTCCAGTAGCCGCCGAGAGCTCAGCATGGAAGGCAGTGGTGCCGGCGAGTGCGAGCGCGGCCAGCGACGGCGAGGATGGTAAGATGTAGCGAGAGACAGGGAGAGTGGCACGGTAGTGATAGTGAGCTAGCGCACGAGCCCAGCGAGTGGCGTGACAGCGAGCGCGGGGGCCGACCCAAGCCATCGCCCTGGCCACCCCTGCGTATGCCGCGCCTCGCCGTCGCCCACGCGCGCCCTGCGCTGTCGTATCCCGGCCTTCACGATGGTTGCAGGGAGGCTACGGACGGTACAGAGCAAGGAGTTCAGTGGATTCAGAGCAGGACGAGAGAGAGGACGAGGAAGAAGAAAAGGGCATTACGGTCCATACAGAAATACTGTATGCAAACATCGCCTGGAGCTGGGCCCCAGACCTTGAAAGACGTAGAGCATGGCGTATCCCAATGAGTGCTAGAACTGTAATGGCATATATTAAAATAGGTGAATTATAATAGAGTTTTTCGGAATCGCGAAAATTGTAATGGCACCGTTCCAATTAACTACAAGTAATAGAGCAATGGAATTTGTTGTAAAGTTAAGGGGAGGGAGATGGATTCCAGGCCTGCGCGGCATGTCCTCTTAATACAGTACTTATCAACATAGGAGTATACTCTTATTCTTTCCATTGCTTGATTGGTTGGTTCCCGCATGTCCTCTTCTTTGGATTGATTTGATTGTTACTCCATAAAACACATTTAGAATTTGCTTTGTTGCTTGCCGCCTGGCCATGAAAATGGAATGACCATGGTGGGAGTTCCACTCCTGGCTCCCTGCTCTCTCTTCTGTTTCCGTCTCGCCTGCATTGCTTGTAGGAATAGTCAGTGTTTTTAAGGCGTCGCTTAGGCGTCGCTTAAGCGCCAAGGCGCTGCACGCACGACGCCTTAGCAGACGACTCGCCTTAGATTCATGTGGCGTCCGCCTTACAGCCGAGGCGTCCAAAAAACGTCGCTTTGGCGTCCAAATCGCGCCAAATTGCGCATGGCGGGCGCCATACGAGGAAGCCTCTGCTCTGGACAGTGGGAAAACGCAGGAGAATAGGCGCGAAAAAAAGGAAAGAGAGAGCGCGATTAGGCATCCAAGCTCGCCTTAGGGGTAAGGCGGCACCTTGTCGCCTTATGCACATGCTGATGCCCCCTCGATTCCGCCGTCTCCTCATCGATTCTGATGCGGGTCCTCTCTATTCCGCCATCTCCTCGTCGATTCCGCTCAATTGCGCCGTCTCCTCGCCGTCGCCTGCTCGATTCCGCCTTCTCCTCGCCATCGGTTGCTCGATCTGGAAGGGGATGGCGGCGACTGTAGATCTGGAAGGGGAGCAGAGCAGCGCATCCGGAGAGAGGGGAGGAGCCACGGACGGAAGCAGAGCCGCAGAGGGAAGTGGAGCGGCGGAGAGACGAGCGGAGGCGGACGAGTGGTGGAGAATGAGGAGCAGCGCTGGAGGGGATTCCCATTGGGATAAGCCACGCCAGGAGGGGGAGGGGCACATGGGCCGCCTGGTGGGCTGGGCCAGCCCACTTCTTACTCCTCCTCTCTTTTTCTTTTTTCCTTTTCTTTTTTCTTCATCATCTACTACTCTAAGCTGTTGTTTTAAGTTTTTTTTAAATCCGTAAGGCGTCGCCTCGCCTCATGCCTCAGTCGCCTAAGCGTAAGGCGGTAGTCACTCGCCACGCCTTGCCTTACCGCCTTAAAAACATTGGGAATAGTGGATAAGAGGAAGGTGCATCCTAGTTTGTTGTTGTAGCAAAGCATTCCATTTTGTTGTGGCTATCTATCTTGCTGAAATACTTGGAAGCAGTATATTCTAAAAAATAGCACATTTTGGTCTGATGTTACTGATTTGGGGCTAAACCTAAACATGAGAGAGAGAGAGAGAGAGAGAGAGAGAGAGAGAGAGAAGAGGTTGTTTTTGTGTCTTGTTATCTTTCAAAACTATTGTTATTTGACTGCAGGTGGCTTATTTGCAGCTTAGATAAAACAGTTGGACGTTGAATGGTCATATGGATGGGAAATGGGATGTTAGATTTGAAATGTTATGAGAATCCACTTTTCAGTAGTGTTTGGGTAGGGTCTTAGTAGCATAATTTTTTAAGCTACCAATTTTTACTTCTCTGTTGATACTATTCATCCATTTTTTTGCAAACCGGAAACTATTCAGTCGCTTTTCATCATGTATGTATACTGAACCATAAACTATTCATCTGGTTTTGAAGCATTGGCTCACTACATCAGCTTTGGTAGTCTGTACTATAATAGTATATAGCCTTAATGTATTCATGCGCCCTCGCGAAAGGCACAGGACGAGGAACCTTTTGTTGGGTTTGGTGTTGGCAAATGGTAAATATAAAGTCTCTAGTGCCTGAAGTAGACTGAAAACTGAAAAGGGAGTGATATTGTGGTAGGCTAGTTTTTTTTTTTTTTTAGCCTTTGTGGTAGGCTAGTTGAAGCATCCTGATTCAGCACCCTTGAGCTTGCCTGCGTGTGCACCTGCTGCTGCTACTATACCGTCAGTCAGTCTTGTATGTATCCTTGTTGCTGGTCAGTTTAGATCTCCTGTGTCACTTGCCAAAGGATTCACCAAGTTTTATCGTCCAATGGTAGCTAAGCACTGTTTGCTCTCTAAAATTAGATTTTATGATGTAATGCTTTTAGTCACTGGTGCAACATGTGAGCTTCAGATCTAAAAGCAAAACATGTTTGCCCTAGTGTGTCAGTTCTTTTTCACTGTTTCGATGTTTAGCGTTCAGTATATCATGCTTGTCAATTTTAAATTGCTTATGAGAATTCAGATTTTATCTTTTGTTCTTTCTTTTTTTTTATACATGATTTGCTTATGAGCACTGAAGGGCGGGCCTGGTGCAAGTGGTAGAGTCTTACCGCATGTGACCGGAAGGTCCCGGGTTCGAGTCGTGGTCTCCTCGCATTGCACAGGCGAGGGTAAGGCTTGCCACTAACACCCTTCCCCAGACCCCGCACAGAGCGGAAGCTCTCTGCACTGGGTACGCTCTTTTTTTATTTGCTTATGAGCACTCAATTTCTACAACAAAAAACCTTTTATCGTTGCTGGTGTTAAGTCTGTAATCTTTGCATGATGATGGCAAAGTCGAGCTATGGGACTTGTCAAGCAACTTCTTCCTCTCAGAGAAGGATGTTGGGCAAAACCGTGCTGAAGCTTGTGTTCCAAAGCTACAGGAGCTTAACAATGCTTTCATCATCTCTACCATAACTGGTGATTTGACCAAGGAGCAGCTTTCTGACTTTTCCGGTACATGAGCATGGAATGATATGTGGTTTTGAATTTATATAATGAAAAAGAAAAATTTTAACTATTGCGCTAGTCCGAAATGAATGTGCTCTGTTCTGCTGCTTCTTACTTTCTCAAATGCCTATTTCATATATTACAAACAATGAATGCAGGTGTCATTGGTTCAGGTCTGGAGAAGCAGAGAGTTTTAGGTGAACTGTTGTGTCTGTATGTTGGTTCGGTTCTTTGGAGATGGCAGAGATTTGGTAATGAGGTTGTCGATGTAGATCATGTAGCAAGATTAGGCACATTGTCAACATGCATAGTATACTGTAGGTGTATGTTTTGTAAAGCAGCAATAGATTGATTTACCTTAAAAAAGAAGGCAAGAACAGAGCAGGAAAAAACAGGTAAATCAAAATTCTCTTTTCTGCTACTAGTTCCCACATTGGCTTTTTGCAGACTTGCAGATCACACAAGGAGATGCATATTTCGATAGATCGATTGGATCCTTATGCACATTTTAGAGAAAATGTTGCAGGCTTCTTCTAATTCTATTGCATGTAAATTGGTTAGTAGCAGAAGCAGATGCAAATTTCCGCATTTTTTTTTTTTTGAAGATGAAGGTCCTTTTGGGTTGACTGGGTTACCTCCGATGCATCCTGCTGATTTTCTTTTTCTGATGTTGGACTTGCTTTGATGTTTGGTCTTGCTCTTCCTTTGGTCTTCATCTTTGTACTCAGTCTTCTACGCCGTCGCTGCCGCCGCCAACCAAGGAAACGCGAGATGTGGTTTGTTTTGCGGAGCTTTCCGTTTCATTCTTGTCCGTGAAGTATTCTATATGTGTTGTACTTTCTGAGTTGTTTCTATTGGTTTGTTCCCTTTTTTTCATTTCTGTTTTGATATTTTATATGTGCTGTCATCTGCGTACGTGATGTACATTTTTTTTATTTCTTCATTCCAGATTTTGATTTTCTCTATGTGTTGTGTGCTGTATCTGTGCTGTCGCTGTGCCGTATCCGTGTGCCGTATCTGTAGCTGTGCCGTATATGTGTGCTGTATTTTTGCTTTTTTTTATTTATTGTCGTGGCACATTTGATGTATCTGTGTGATGTAGCTGTGCCATATCTCATATCTGTGTGCCGTATATGTGTGCTATATTTTTGTTTTTCTATTTATTGTCGTGGCACATTTTTCTTATCTGAAAGTGGAAGATAACAAACATCAAAATCTTCCAAAAGCTGTTGTGGCACATATATGTGGCGTATTTTTGTTGTTTTGTTTTTTATGTGACATGTTACGTGGCAAGTTTTAATTGGCTGAAAAAGTGGAAGACAACAAACAAAAAATCTTCCAGAGATGTGTAGTCAGTCCGAAACCCAAAGTCTCAACGTGGAGGGGTTTTGACCACGTTTCATGGTTTCTCACTTTCTATTTTGTTTTTTTTTTGTCCTCTCTCCATATTAATCTTTAATATCATATTGTATAATTAAGAATTAGCTTCCCATTATCTTCTCCATCTCTTTTGCTTATTTCTACTATTGCCTACTAAATGTCTAGTTCATCCCTACGGGCTCCCGTACACCCTCTAATATAATCATCTTATATAATTTTTTTAGAACGTAACCCTGCTTTTATAAAGCAACGAAGTTTTCAAAAGTTGTATCACAGAACTATGATTTTATGTAAGCTAAAAAGACAAAAACCTATGTGGTTTAGAAAAAGATTTTAACAAAACCCTTGTTTTAGAGCTACAAAATTTGTTGTATCCAAACACCGAGTAGCCTTTGAAAACCTAAGTATTTTGTAAAACCACATTATTTCTCTAAAATTTGTTGTAAAACCTAAGTACTTTGCATCCATTGCTCTTGGAAGTTTACTGGCATTGGAAGTGTTGCGCCTCGTGAGGGGAGTGTCCAGTGTCCGCGTGCAAGGCCGCCAGCATGCGTGCAAGACCTCAGACTCAGCTCACTGGATTTTCCCTTTTAGGGTTTTGCTTCCATGTCGGCACGCAATTTACTCAATTTTCTAAACATGCTTGAAGATCCAGCGAAACTTTATTATTAGCTTCACGGCAGTTCCTCAGTTCCAAACTGAAGTGGGATCAGCATTGCATTGATTTTGCAATGACCTTGAACACAAGCAACAAGTCTTAGGCCCCGTTTAGATCCAAAAAGTTTTGGATTTTGGCTACTGTCACTACTGGATCCGCCACCTTTGCCGAGTGCCGGCCACACTCGGCAAAGGAACCTTTGCCGTCGGCAAAGGCTTTGCCGAGTGCGGCTCTCAGCAAAGCCCACTCGGCAAAGAAGTGGTCGGCAAAGGAATCTTTGCCGAGTGCCATGTGGCAGGCACTCACCAGCACTCGGCAAAGGTAACGGGCACCGTCAACTTGACGGCACCCTTTGCCGAGTGCCGACGTGTCAGGCACTCGGCAAAGGAATTTTTTTTTTGAAAAATTCTTCGCCGAGTGCTGACGTGTCAGGCACTCGGCAATTTTTTTTTTGAAAAATTCTTTGCCGAGTGCTGGCACTCGGCAAAGGTTTGGTCACTTTGCCGAGTGCCACGCCAGCACTCGGCAAAGGTTTGGTCACTTTGCCGAGTGCCACGCCAGCACTCGGCAAAGCTGGGCTCTGCTGGGAAAAATGCCCAGCTTTGCCGAGTGCTGGCACTCGGCAAAGCTGAAAAAAAAATTGTTTTTTTTTTCTGTTTTCTTGCATTCCAGATATGCAATTTCACATATATTCATGACAATAAACTAGAATATCACATAAAAATCACATTTCATCATCAAATGACGTCTCAACACGATATAAGTTCATAACAAGTTCATAACATGTCCAAAACCTGCAAGAAAACAACGGCGCGAAGGCCGATAACCACAGCGGCACGAAGGCCGACATCACAGCGACACGAAGGCCGACAAGTCCACAAGCGGGCAGTAGAGGTACCTAGCTCGACCCGGCGTCCCCAGGGGCCCAGAGCCCCCACCTTGCTCCCACGGAGACCACCCTGACTGCGGCGCCGCCTGGAACGTCGAGTAGGGCCCGGAGTGCCCCTGCTGCGTCGGTGGAGGAGGAGCGGTACCTGGCCACGTGAAGCCCTGAGTCGGGAAGGTCGGGTGAGCCGGCCACCCGTGCGGTGGAGAAGGGCCCAGTGGAGGGCTGGCACCTGGAGGAGTCGGGTTCGAACCCGCTGACTGTTCCTGCACAAAGGACAAGTGATCTCATTAGTACCTGCAGGATGGCCGCACAAGCTAAAGCAACAGACAATATACTCACCGGAGTCGCTATAGGAGTAGGCACAGGAAAAGGTGGTGGAGCGAAGATCGAGGCAGGGAGCTCGTGCTGCTGCATTCCCGGGATATGAAGGCCCCGGAAGTAGGCGGCAAAGTCCTGCATCTGACGCTGGTAGTGCTGCGTGACAGCCGCCAGCTGCCGCTGATGGGCCACCGCCATGTTCTCCTGGTTCGTCTGCAACTGTGCGATCTGGGCCTGCAATATTACACCCGCAAAGTTGATGGTATGTGAAAGCAAGGTACATGTGTGAAACGAGTGAACGACGAATGAAACTGCACTTACCTGAAATGCCGAGAACATTTGCGCGTTGCTCGGCTGCCGAGGCGCTATGGGGATGTCGGAGGAGCTCCTGGTCCCGTCTCGTCGAATCTGGCTCAGCGTGGGAACAGAGGACGACTCGATGGCGCTGTTGGCCATCCAGTACCGGTCGTGCTGCTTCCCTCCTCCCAACCTCATCAAGAGGTCCGTGTCCAGGGGGTCGGTGGCGGGGTCGAACGTCTCCCCATGGCGCTAGCGAGCCACGGAGGTGTACTCGGCGAGCTTGGGGTAGACGCTCGCGTTGGTGTACGCGTCGGGCCCGTCCGCCGGGTCGTAGACGTTGTCCGCCGCCATCGCTTTGCCCTTGTGAGCAAGGGCATACCCCGTGAACTCATTGACGACCTACCCACCATGCGACTGGGTCTGCGAGGAAAACACAAACTTGGTTACAAGTAATGACAATTGAGCGCTAGAATTAATAGATCAACAGAAGCATACCCATCTTTCCATGAACACTGGGAGGGACTGGTTCCCTTGGTGGTGTGGTGCCCCTCGCATCTGCAGGCGGCACTCCCGATGTTCTCTGCGCCTCTGGCACGCCGCGTCCGTGGTCCGCTCACGCACAATGGCCGCCCAGCAGTCCTTGTAGTTGTCGCACCACCCTGGACACATCTGCATGACATCAAGTATTTGACATGCCAGAAGATGAATTGAATGTTTCACGGAAGGAATCAGAACGAATGTTTCCTACTTAATTACCTACATGTACTGCGCCTCTGTGAGGTCGGTCTCCCTCTGGAGTATCATCTCCCTGACTTGCGGCTTCTTCACCACCTGGCCAAGCACGTCGGCGTAGTAGCTGATGACGCACTGGAGATGCGCCTCGTGGTACAGGTCCTTGAGACGATCTTTGCAGACCGCCTCCTGCACTCGCGCCGCATGCTGCTCTCTCCCCTCCTCGCACGTGAAGAAGTCCTAAACACAGACATCATGTATCATTTCATTATTTCAAGAACGTCCAACGAATGCGTAGTATTGAGAAATGCGGTGCGATGAAAATACTCACCTAGAACTCCCTCTTGATCTTCGCCGCAAGGGTATCGCCGTTGGAGTCCGTGACGCTGGAGAAGTGCTCCCACTTCATGGGCGCCTGTACCTCCCCCTTGTGGGTGACGAAGCCAGGGTAGTACTCCCTAATCAGCAGGCCCTGGATGCCATTGATATGGCATGAACCGCTCACAAACGTCCGACTACTGCACGAGTCATTAACAACAATTGTTAGTCTACAGTTCGATTTTCAACATATCATATGAACAAGTAGTGAAATCAACAATGGTTACTTACGTCTCACCCATGGGTCGAATCACCGGGCAGCGGGAAGGGAACGGCCGTGGCTCAGGGAGCGACGAGGGCCCGCGCAGGTAGGGCTTGCTCGAACCTGAGGAAGCCGTCTCGCCTGGTGTCGGCTCGCCCCCATCGTCGTCGTCGTCGTCGTCGCCGCCGCCGTCACCGGTCGTCGTCGTCGTCGTCCCCCATTGCAGGGCCTCCTAGAACTGCAGCCTCCTCGTCGACGTGCAATGTTCGCTGGCCCCCCTACTGGTCGATGGCTCCACCAACTGCTCCTCCTCCTCGTCGTCGGCGGCGGTCGCCTGCTCCTCGTGGCGGATCTGGTACTACGAGCGGACCTATCGATGCGGCCGCTGCCGCCTTCCGCCCGGCATTTTGTCGAGTGCCTGCAATGACAAAGATTAAAATAGTTAGCATAAATAACTGACAAGTACTTGTAAAGAAACATAATTGCAAGGTAATAATAATAACAATATAGTATTACATGAATTAGAAATTATCTCCGCGAACGACAATATGGCTGGCGTGTAGTCGTCATCACTATTGTCGTCATCACTATCAATATTGTCGAGCTCTCTTAAGTGTCGGGCATCATCTCCATCGTCCTCATCATCTCCATCGTCATCATCATCTACATCGTCCTCAACTCCATCGCGCTCCATCTGCCATCGCTCAAGGATTCATAAGTCCTCAGCATCGTGCACCTCATCACCCTCGTCCTCATCGATGTCGTTGTCTACTTCCATGCCCATGAGCAAAAGAATGTCTATCTCCAAACTCCCTTCTAGCCCCTCAGGTTGATAGAACTTATCTTTGTTTGGGTCAAAGTTGTAATCATCATCGTTTGGGACAACCACTTTACCGCGCGGCGAGACCAAGTGCACAAGGCTCCAACCCGCAAGCTTCTCGTCTTTTTGGCACGCCCATGGGAGGTAATACACTTGCGTGGCGTGTCGGTTAGCCACAATATAGACATCGTCTCCTTTATAGTTGGAATCCTATCGAATTTCAACTTGCCCAATCTTAAGGTCTTTTTTCGTGACATCAGGATCGAACCAATGGCATTTGAATACCACTGGCTTAAAAGCTTTGGCACCCTTAAATTTGAGCTCGTATATCTCTTCGACTATGCCGTAATAGTCCTTCTCATCCGCGACGGGCGTACGAACTCCGCTGCACGTGGTTTTTAGGTTGGCCCGACTCTCCTCGTAGGCTCTCGTGCGAAAGCGATAGCCATTCACATCATAAACGGTGAATGACTTGACCCTACGGGAGAAGCCACCGGCCACCTATTTCAATTCATCACCCATTTCCGCATCCGTGCGGGCCTGCAAGGTCAGGACAGGTAGATCGTTACATTACTCGCTCCTAGGAGCAAAGTGGAATCTTCTAGGAGCAAACGAGGTTAGTTGGATGGTACCTTTGTAGAGAACCAGGAAATGAAATCGGGCACACCATGTCTGAGAAGATGGTCTTCTTCTTGCTCAGTAGGAGCCCTATTGCCTCTCTAGTGTTCATTAATATATTCCCTAAAAAAACAAGAGACAAGGGGGTCGGATCGATAGGTGGAGGATAGTCACGGCGTATGTAACAAGCTCATTGAGAACTTACTTCTGATAAGGAATCACTTCATCAAGGTTCAACAACAAGTAGATCATGATAGTGCGCCACTCATCATGGGTCAATTTCTTGTTGGTACCTGCGCTTCCTCTTTCGAGATCCCCTTGGAAAAGGCTGAGGTTCGATGAGTTCTCGTCGGCGTTGTAACGAGGGGTTGGATTGTGCACGCTGGGAAGTTTCTTAGTATAGTACGCCTATGTGAATGTCGACACCTCCTCCAGAATGAATGCCTCTGCCACGGAAGCCTCAATTTTTGGCTTTATTTCTACACTTTTTTCGAAGAAGCTTTAGACACCTCTCAATTGGATAGCACCAACGGGCCTGCACGGCCCCCCCCCCCAACTGTGCCTCGCGCGGTAGGTGCAAAATCAGATGCTGTATCGACAGGAAGAAGCCGGGTGGAAATATCATCTCCAACTTGTAGAGCAACAGAGGTGCAGCCTTCTCCAGGTCAAAACAAACGTCCCGAGATAACTCCTTGGCACAAAGCTAGCGGAAGAAAAAGCTCAACTCTGCCAGGACGTGCCACACTGGCTCGGGGAGGTATCCCCGGGTCATCGCAGGAAGGATCCGCTCAATCCATATGTGGAAGTCATGACTCTTCATCCCTAAGACTTTCATAGTCTGCAAGTTCACTCCCCTACTCAGATTCGCCGTATACCCATCTAGGAACTGTAACGTCTTCATCCACTGCAGTACTTCCTTCCTATCAGCCCTTTTCAGGATGTAATCGGCCGGGCCCTTTTTCCATCTCTTGCCTGGCGCAGGGGTCTTCATCACTAGCTTTGGTCTATCGCAAATCTTTTCCATGTCTAGTCTAGCCTTAACATTGTCCTTTGACTTTTTACCAATGTCCATGAGTGTTGCCCAGAGTGCCTTGGTGACATTCTTTTCTGTGTGCATTACATCGATGTTGTGTGGAAGAAGAAGGTGCTTGAAGTACGGGAGTCTAGTCAAGCCCGATATATGAGTCCACATGTGGTCGTTACCATATCCAATAAAACCACCGTTGACTTCATCAATTTGGAGAGCCTCTATCTCGGCAAGGACCTCGGCAGGGCTCTTAACCTGAGGAATGGGGTCGGTGACTTGAACACCTTTCGTGAAGTGCTTTTCATCTTGTCTCAATTCATGGTTCTCAGGCAGGAATTGACGATGTTTGTCGAAAGAAGAATACTTGCCACCCTTGTGCAGCCAGGTGAACATCACATCTGCCTTGCATGTTGGGCAAGGGAACTTCCCGTGAACACACCACACGCTGAATAAGCCATACGCCAGGAAGTCATGCATTGAATACTGGTACCACACATGCATTGTGAAGTTCCTCTTTGTAGCTCGGTCGTACGTCAGTACCCCCTCTTCCGAAGCATGTTGCAATTCATCCCACACTGGCTGCATGAACACACCCATATTGTTGCCCGGGTGTCCAGGTATTATCAGCGTCAAGAACACGTTCCTGGGTTCAAACATGACACCGGGGGGAAGATTGAGGGGGATCACGAACACGGGCCAACAAGTGTACGGGGCCGCCATCATTCCAAATGGGTTGAACCCATCTGTTGCTAGCGCTACGCGTACATTCCGAGCCTCCATAGCCTTGCCAGGATTCATGTCATCGTAGTGCTTCCATGCATCACCATCCGCTGGGTGTACCATCTTGTCAGGACTGTATCTTTTGCCATTCTTGTGCCACGTCATTTGTTTCGCGGACTCCTCTGTCATGTACAGCCGTTGGATCCTCTGTAGGAAAGGAAGGTGCCGTAAGACCATCTCAGGGATCTTAGACTGTTTCTTCTTGCCATCACTGCCTTCTACCTCCACAAACCTAGAGGCTTTGCACTTTGGACAGTGTGTTGCTTTCTCATGGTCTCCCCTAAATAGGATGCACCCCTTCGGACAAGCTTGGATCCCCTCATACGGCATCTTAAGTGCACGAAGGAGTCTCTGTGACTTGTACGTGTTCTTCGGCAGGGTGTGAGGATCCGGAGGCAGTTTGCCAAGAACTATCAACACGAGATCGAAGCCGTCTCGACTAATGCCCAATTGCGACTTCAACGCTATTAGGTGTGAAATGGCATCTAGTTGCGAAACCATTGTCTTCTCGTGAAGGGGCTTCTGTGCCGCCTCCATCATGGTGTAGAACGCCTTTGCGGTTTCCTCTGGATCATCCTCCACCTCCATTCCTTCAACGAACCGTGCTTCATGAAAGTCTACCATCATGTCTGCCATCCCAGCATCTGCATCATACTCCTCGAGGAGGGGTCTCACCACCTCCTCCCTAATACGATGGTGTTCACCATGGTGGATCCAGCGGGTATAGTTTGGAACGAATCCGTTATTGTGAATATCTACTCCCACGGCACGCTTTTGTTTCTTTTTCTTGTTCTTACACTTGCTGCAGGGACACGGCATCCGACTCGACCCTTTAGCAGCTGGGCCAAATGCATGCTCCAGGAAAGCATCGGTCCCCCTAACCCATTCAGAGCTCTTACTTGCGAAACCCGTGTACATCCACTCATGATCAGCCATCCTCTGTCATGCGCCAATGTAAGCGGGTAATAAAACTAGTATTTGCATCTACACGGTGTTCCTACCATCTAATAGGTGAAGGATAGGTCCTAATCCCACCCGTGGATGCGTACATGGGTTAGCTTCCATGTTCTGCCCCCGTCCGAGTTGGAATTTCGACAGCACCTCCCCGCTGTTCTTCCGATACACGTCCCCGCAGGGAGAGTGTGTATCCGGAGAACACGGGGAGGTGCTGCCGAAACTCCGACTCAGACAGGAGCAGAACATGGAAGCTAACTCATCTACGCATCCACGGGCTGTCCAAAAAACGTGGACAATCCAAAACAGATACGGTCGCAGATATGCAAAGACCTGCATACCTCCGACCGTATCTCTTTCGAACAGGAGACGCCTAACTGGGTGACGAGATCTACGACCAAGGTACGGGTACAGGGGTTATACCTAGGGTGGCGGTGCTGTGGTGAGGCGACGCTATGCAGGCAGACCGGCACGGCGCGGGGCTACTCCAGATCCGCTCTTCTCTGCAAAACAAGAAAATATTCTAGATTCAGAAGGTGGATTTGGCTCATTAGAGATGCAGGTAGATAATTTCTGAGTTTATATTTATGATTTTTGACTTATAGTTTATATATCTTTAAGTCTCACTTCTAAAATCTTGCCAGCTTTCCCCAGAGCAAGCAGCTCTTCGCTTAAATAACACAACAAGAGCAAAAGGTGTTTCAAGCTTGTTAACTCCAGGACATGAGAGCTATCCTGATAAATTTTCTATTGATTTTTGACTTATTGTTAGTAATGATATATGATGTGCTAGGATGTTTTTCTCCTTTATCACACTAAGACTTTAGGATCAACTAATATAAGTTGCTAGCAGCTAAAAAAAGCTCTAGCTGATCCAAACAACCAAGCTTATAACAAGCTATTAGCTAGCTCCCTCTAGCTATTGTAGCTTATAAAAAGTTTATTAGACCCAAACAAAGCCTACGCAATTCCTTAATTCCCATGATGCTCATTAACAATCATCAAGTGGTAATATAGTTCAATCAGAAATATTTCTCTCTTAACTTGCTAAATAATCATATAGGATATATCTAATATACTAAGTCATGTACTAAATTATCATATAGGACATATCTAATACAATAAGTCATGTGCTAAATTATCATATAGGATATATCCAATATAATAAGTCATGTCTTATTTTAGATATTTCATTTCTTTCAATAACACATACAAAGTTTGCACTACAACTACAAGCAATATCTGCTGGGCAAGAAATTAGGTGCTCGCCATGAAACTGCTAATATCAGGCAAGAGCTGTGTATGCAGTTGTGGCTGTTCACCAAATGGTGCTAGTCAACTATTTGATGAATATATTCATCAATAAATTTGTTCCTCTGCAGGTACATAAATTTCTGTTATGCAAATAAAAAGTAGTGCATGTAGATCTAAATAATCAAGATTATTTTTCTTTTTCTATCACAACTATGCAGTTGATTACTAATATGTCATGTACAATCATGAAAGATTATTGAATGTCATGTCAAGGATCAAGTATCAGCACTGCCCACCTTCCCATATTTATAAGAGACAAAACATAGACAAGGGGTAGCTGTACTTCTTGTTCAAGAAAGTATGGTTCTACATTACATAATTTGTAAATACAACTAAAAATCTGTCCATTTAAGTGCCTCACTAAATTATAGCATCTCTACTGATATAAACCATGTAGCAGTTATATACATACAGTAATTTAGAACTTATAAGTCAGCCAATAACAAAGACTAGAAATTCTGGAGCCTTTGATGATCAAGCTATAACCATTTTAACTCATTGGTATACACGCTGATATCTTTTTTGAAAATACAGGAGGGGTTTCCCCCTGCTTGTTAAATATTAAAATAAGTAGAAAGAAGAGTGTGTGCAGCTGCACCGAGCCGAGAGCAAAAGCGTGCGTCGCGTCGTAGTACCTTGTCGAGGAGGAAGGTGGCGCACGCGACCGCTCTCCCGGGACGCCGGCAGCCGGGGGCGGAGCTCGTGGTACACGGCGACGGCAGGGAAGCTCGGGGCGGCGGGGACCTCGGGGACGGCGGCCGGTTGCTCGGGAGCGGAGCTCGGGGACGGTGGCCGGCTGCTTGGGGGCGAAGCTCGGGGCGCGGGGTCGGCGAGGCGGGGCTGGAGGTGGGAGGACGGGGCGGCGGAGGGCGGGCCGCGCGACGGCGGTGGCGGCTGGCCGCGCGGACGGCGGCGGCGGGCCGCGCGTACGGCGGCGGCGCGCGCGTGCGAGCGTGGCGGGCGCGGAGGAGCTCGGGCAGGCGTGGAGGAGCTCGGGCGGCCGGAGCGGTAGCGGCGCGGAGGAGCTCGGGTGGCGGCGGCGGCGCAGGGAGCTTGGGGAGAGGTGGGCGCGGGCGGGTGTGAGGAGATAGGGTTTCGGTTTGGGCCGGTGGGCCTTTTTTCATTAAGGGCCTTTGCCGAGTGCTCCTGACCCGGCACTCGGCAAAGGTGTATTTTTATTTTTTTTTTAATAAAATCCTTTGCCGAGTGCCACGTGGGCCGGCGTCCGACGTTTTAGGCATCCGACGTCATAACTTGCTCGAAACTTTCTCAATTTTTTACCATAGCCTCCACATGCGATGACAACACACCTCGACAAGTTTCGTCATTTTCGAACTTCGTTTGGATTTTATATAATTTAAAAACACTTTTCCCACAGGTAACTCGTCATGTTACGATACTAACATGGTCGTAACTTCATGCGAGGTCCTGGATACGGCCTCAACATACGCCGAACATCATTACTACCATTTTTGGAATGACCAAATTCCATTATTTTATGTACCTGCAGTTCAAATTTGGAGTTGTCGGAAAAATTCAACGAAACAAAAATAATTGAAGAAATATAGCACAAAAAGTCAAAATTGTCCCAAAATTTGAAGTTGAGATGTAGTTACTGTATTAAGGCCCCACAAAAAAATTGGGAAGAAAAATAAAAAAAAATTACACTTTGCCGAGTGCTAGGGTTGGCACTCGGCAAAGAGGACTTTGCCGAGTGCCGACCCACGTGGCACTCGGCAAAGGCTGTCGCCCTGGCCAACCCTAATCCTGCCACGTGGCAGGCCTTTGCCGAGTGCTTGGCACTCGACAAAGGTGGCTCTTTTGCTGAGTGCCTAACGGCAGGGCACTCGACAAAGGGGACGACCACGGATGCCGTTTGTCCAGGCCCCCCTTTGCCGAGTGCCCCTCTTTGCCGAGTGCCAGGCACTCGGCAAAGATCTCCTTTGCCGAATGCTTCTCTTTGCCGAGTGCCAGACACTCGGCAAAGAGATCTTTGTCGAGTGCGTGGTCTTTGCCGAGTGCCCGTGGTTTGCCACTCGGCAAAGCTTGTGGCACTCGGTAAAGTAACTGTTTCCCGTAGTGTGTAGCATTTTCGTTTGTATTTGGCAATTAGTGTCTAATTATGGACTAATTATGTTCAAAAGTTTCGTCTCGCGATTTCTCACTCAACTGTGCAATTAGTTTTTTTTCGTCTACATTTAGTACTCCATGCATGTGTCGCAAGATTCAATGTGACAGGTACTGTGCAAAGTTTTTTTGGAATCTAAACATGCCCTTACAAACAAAACGTAACAAACGGCTGGGGTTACCATCAAACATGACGAGGTAACAATTAACACCAGGAACGCTCGCCTGAGCCGAGATCAGAAAACACTACACCAAAGCAATCATCCCATCATGGCACTCTCTCCAAGAATTGTATCATTTCTTTCGCTCCCTACTTCGCTATTGAAAGTTCGGCAACTCACTGTTCGAGACTTTCGTCGAGTTATGGCGAGGAGCTTCATCGCCAATTCTGACGTGAGCAACAACACCTTTGCAAACATATATGCGAGCAGCTTCACCACCTCCTTCGGCTAACTTCACCCACGCCAACCTATCGGTGAGGTTTCTTGCCATCAACTCTCTCTCTCTCTCTCTATATATATATATATATATATCAAAAATATTATGCTACACACTGTGTATTCTACCACCCACGCGTGTTAGCCGCCCCCACCCCCAAAATAGACCAGGCATGGTGTGGACAGCCAACAGGACGATGCAGAGTTTTACCCCATCTGTTCTTGCCTGCTGCTATGGTGCTACGTCTCCCGCTGTCAGTCATGGATGGGGCTGAAAGCCACTCGTGGCTCTCCACGTGGGCAGTCGGGCCCGCCTGTCATTGAATCAAAGCGAGCATGGCAGGAAAGTCATGATGTCTTCCATCCTTCACGGGGGCAGGAGATACAAACACCGGTCCCTGCCTGCAAACATGGGCATCTGCTTACATGCACGGAGTCCCAAATTTGTTGGTAATCAAGCTCCAAATATTAATATCTAATTAACCAAAAACTATATATCCGATTTATAATTCGTTTTCACCATAATGTTTCTTATAATTTTATCTACAAAAAAAGATCCCACTTGACCATATTTCCTTGAAATTTTGTGTTTTCACCATAATGTTACAAAAAAACTATATATCTAAGGCATGTTAAGGTTAGTCAAAGAAAATATGTACCCTTGTTTTGACACATGTTCTCACATGCCATTTCATGTGCTTGTTGTTTGCTTCAATTACCTAAGACATGTTAGGTTTAGTCCAGGACCTCTGTACCCTAGTTTGGTACATGTTATCACATGTCATTTCATGTGTTGTGTGTGTTGAATTAGGTAATCCACTACTTTGTTACGTTTTATTTGCATTACTTGAGCTCGTTTCACTAGCTATGCAATATTAAACTCAATATTATGACAAGAAATAATGAAACCAACGACACTATGAAAGGTCCAATAATAGAGCAAATTAATCAACATAATAACATTTGAAGTACATAATAACAAACTAAAAGTGCATTACATGACAACACAATGCAAAGTCCAAGATTAAACAACGCTGTTCGTGAATATACCATAAAACTAGCAAGTTATGAAGACTACTGAGTGCAACGAGGCCACTTTCCCTTCCTTTGGGCATCGGAATTCTCCTCCATCGCTGCCTTCGCCCGCTGCGCACGCTGAAGCTTCCTCTCCCTCTCCTCCCTGTGAGAAGCAACACGTCTCCTTTCCTCCTCTTACTTGTGCTCCTTTTCTAGAGCCTCCTCTCTCGGTCTCTTCTCCATCATCTCCTTGTCCTCTGCCTCCCACCGTAATAGTTCTGTATCCACTCCTTGTCTTCTGGCTTGATCTCAATGTCGATCCACTGCTCAAAATCATAGAGCAGTGGAGGAGTCTGCAACAAATGCAATTGTTACAAAAACAAATAAATCATGCAAGACTTCATTTGACACAAAATAAATATTAAACAACATCAATTACTCACCATCTTGTTAATGCGGCGCTGACGAAGTGTAGGCTCAAAGGCAAAATTGGCACACATCCAATACCTCTGCCTATATGTGTTCTCTTCATCGGACTTGGCTACCTTGCAAGGATCGCCACAAAAGCACATGGGCACTAGAACACCACTAGACAGAGGCAACGAGTCGAAGGCATTTTCGGTCATCCGGCCATAACTACAATTGAATCAAATTTATTCTAAGAACCGAAAGCAATGAACATTAAACACTAAACCTAGGGTTTTTCTATTTGTTGCACATAAATAAAAACATAATATAACACGATGATAAGAGATTACCTTGGCTTACTAGCTTTACCACGCCTTGGCATCCTACCGTTACATAATACAAAAAAATAAAAAATCACTTCAAACATTAGGTAATAACGTATCTAGGGTTGCAAAATAGACATAATATATACCAAATCAATGCGTAAAATTTGATAAGGGGAGAGAGGATACCTTGCTCGCGAAGATGTATGGATCAAATCCAAGTATCCAAGGTCAAATCCGTCGATTCAAGAGATTGGGCGGGTTAGGGAGAGGAAGAAACCGAGAGGGGGAGAAAGAAATGAGAGCAGCGTCGGCAAGGAAAACTTGTCTTCGGGTTTTGAATCCATGCTCGGTGCCAGAATACATGGCGCCGAGGTCGATGCCGTGCTCGGCGCCAAGATCTGTGGCGTTGAGCTCGACGCTATGTATTCTGACGCCGAGGTACCGGCCACGTGAACTCCACCTAGGATGCCCTGTTGTGCTCGGTCAGGCACCTCAGAGCCAAGATCTATGGTGACGAGACGTTTTACCTCGGCGACATGAGTCCTGGCGTCGAACCCCAGGGTCCAAAGATGAGTTTAAGTCTCCTAGGGGCCAAACGTAAATTTTCTTCAAAAAAAGAGCCAATTTATAAAAAATACTTCCTGGTCTCACGTAGGGATGGCAACGGGGCAGATTCGGATCGGGTGGAGTCTCTGTGCACCTGAACTCAAAACCCGAAATTGAAACCCAAAACCGCACCGAACACCGATTCAGGTGATAATCCGTCCCCAAAAGTAAACCCGCGGATACTCGAAACCCTAATGGATACCCGAAACCCGCTTTGTATGACAACATAGTAAGAGAAATAAGGACTTTCTATAAACATATGCATGATATATATACACATATTCACATGTATAAACAAGAGGCAACAAATAATAAATATTTTCATGAGTCAACTTAGAATAAATTTAATAATATAAGTAAACACGTTATTATTAGCATATTATAAAATATGAGTTTTAATTTCAAATAATTTATTTCGGATATCCATTGGATATCCACGGATGGAAAACGAAATCCGAAACTAAACCCGATTGGTTTCAGAACCCCGAACCTGAAAACCGTAGGTGAGAAATCATTCCCGAACCCGAACCCGCAAGACCCGAAATCCGCAGATATCTGACCTGAAACCGCCCCATTGCCATCCTTGGTCTCACGGGCAATAGTGCAGTAAAGAAAATAAATAAAGAAACGACAAAAACCAAACGTACTACAGGACTGCATGCACATGCACCAGCCAAAAGTATTGAGTTGAAACACATCGTCCAAACACGTGTAGGACCACTTTCAATTGGACCCCTCCAAACGCATGGGAAAAAGAACAAGATGTTTGATTGACAAACTTTAAATAATATTGTTTCCTAGACCACAAAACTAATTTGCATTTTGTTTGTATCATATTATTTGTTTTGATTTTATCTACAAAATAAGACATATTAACTATATTTTTATACTAAAAAAATAAGTAGCACGTGGCACATGTTCCTCTCCGGCCGGATTTGGGCTTGTGGACCACTAGCGTTTGCTTCTGTCCAAATAAAAAGGAGATGTTCCAATTCGCCCACATGCAATTCGACCACTACCAAAAAAAAAAAGATCGCCCCCCTCTCATATTTCTCTCACCTCCTGGCTACTCTCACGTCACTTTTAGCATTCATCAAATCACCCCATGCATGCAAAAGCTTTAGGCGATATTCGGCTCGTTCGGCTGGTTCACTCTCGGCTGGTCCTGCTCCACTTTCGGCTGGTTAGCAGACACAAGTCACTCTTGCTACAGTGCTCAAAGGCAGACGCTGCGGCTGGCTTCTATTATTTCCTAAACCACAAAACTCATTTTCATTGTTTGCATCATATTATTTGTATTGATTTTATACAAAATAAGACATATATTGACTATATTTTTATACTAAAAAATAAGTAGCATGTGGGCCCCACATTTGAAAATTTTGTCAAAACGTAGTCCTGATTGATCCCATTTTGTTTGACACATTATTTCCAACGATAATCTTCAACCGGTTAGTCAAATGAACTTGCCGTTTGTGAGATATTGCATTTTAAAGTATGAGAAAATCCACACTCAAGTAACGCGAGGGGAGAGAGAGGTGAGCACTGGTCACCAGGCTTGTTCGGTTGGCTGGTTCGTATCGTTGCTGGTTCGTGAAGAAGTACTGCTAGCTGGTTTGTGTGAGAGAAAAATACTATTCCAGCTGAAAATTTACGATCGTTTACGACAAGCCACGGCCAAACGAACAGGCTGTTAGTCAGTGATGTACTATTGTTTCAGAGTGAATTTCTCTCACGTTTTTTCATGTGTGACACTACTACTAATTGAATATTGTTTTGTATTTTTTGAGAAACAATATGAGCCGGCAATATTGATTTTTAACTTGTGTTCGCCAAGTCAAATCTTGGTCATAGTCAAACTGATGCATAGCCAAAAGTTGACAGAGCTAATAATACGTGTATAGATGCATATGCTTGTCCTCTCCTTTTTAATCAATCATCAACGCCTCCCTAATCCCCACCATATTCATTTGCTCCGCCGCTGTAGGATATCAGACCGCCTTGCCATTAAATAGAATTAGGTGATTTTCAAAAAAAAAAACTAGAATTAGGTGCACAAATCTCCATCCTAGCACACTCGATTACTCGAGGACCACCGTACAGCAGCGGTAGCGCCTGCTACGGAGCCTCTCGTGCTTTCTGGGGGTCTGGGAACCGAACGTGGTGGGACCCATGGGAGCTGAGCCAACGTGGTTACGAACGCCAACAGCCAGCTTGTGGACCATCCCCACCGAATCAAACCAGGCACGATTTGGAGTGTCCTTCGTTTTCCGAATAGAGTCATTGTAATCTGACCATCCACGGCGCCACGTGTCAATCACCCAAGGTGTGGGTAGCGCCGTCACCACATGGGCACCTATCCCCCATTATATATATATATATATATATATATATATATATATATATATATATATATATATATATATATATATATATATATATATATATATATATATATATAGGGAGAGGCTATTCAGTAGCCAGCTACAGATAGCCACCTCCATTTACCATAATTTTATATACTAATTTACGATAATGTCAATATATATTTACTATAGTTGGGTTACTATAACACACGGGGATATTTACCATAACGTTATAGTAAACCACTTAGTAAGGAGTTACTATAATCTCATAAATTAACATAGTAATTATCGTAACTCAAGGTGGCTATAGAATAAGTTATTTTGTAGCCAGCTACAGAGTAGTAGTTCTATATATATACACAGTGATGGGTTTCGTCATCGACTTTGGTAATCAACATTTCATCGAGAGGCTTCGTCACTGACTTTAGATTCATCGACAATGTGTTCGCCAACGTCTTAGCGAGGGGCCTTAACGCTAACTTCAACATCATCATTATTTTCGCAAGGGGCTTCACCATCAACTTTGGTGTAATTGACACCGACGACCTTTCCACCAATTTAGAGCAGAGGGATCACCATCGGCATCTTCGCCTTCGCCTTCGCCAACATTTCAAAGTGAAGGAATTGCCATCGGCATCTTCGACTTTGCCTTCATCGTCAATTGGAGTGGGGGGTCTCCATCTGTGACATTAACCATGCCTGCATTGTCTACTTCAAGCACGCGAAAGAATTCCTCACAAGCGCCAGCCAAGAGGGGCTGGGGAGGAGCGCATTGGACAAGCAATCCACCCGAAGACAAAAGCTTTGCCTAGCGACTGTGAGTGAAAGCTTCAACACGTGTCATGATCATCTACAACTACCTCGCCTACGTCGACTACTCTGCCTACTTCGACTACATCAATGTCTTCGCGCGAAGGCTCAATTATGAAAAGAAGGTATCGATGGCTCAACGCCATACGAAGGAGCAAGCCGCCAAAGACAAGGTCACATAAGTTCGAGCGGAGGTTGACACCGAAGATTAGCTAATGATAATATCATCCATAAACTGTCTTCGTTTAGACGAGAGCTATATGTCTAGAGTGAGTTGTAATTGGGCCACACTTAAATTGTATTCAGCTATTGGGTCTTATACTTTTGATCAAAACTGAACAGCTGAGGGACTACTGTTGGGGTGTATTGTATATTAGGGACCCCCATTGATGTTTTTGGAGCTCGATTACTCAATTACAAAACTTAGGGGCTTGTAATAAGATAATGCTTAGGGGCTATTAGTAGCCCCTAGAGGCTCTATTGTAAAATACAAGCTTTACTAGAGGAAATGATAAAAACCTCCCCTCCCACCTTTTCTATAAAAGGGGGAGATGGGGAATTGGTGGAGGCGGATTATGGCCTGTCATTCATTTGACTCTCTTCCTTCCACTCTTCTCTCCTCTCTCATTTTCAGTGTTATATATCAACATTGTGTGTCTTGCTTTCACAACTTTCCTTTAATACATCACAGCTGTGTCTACAAGGCATGGACCTTTTCTTCTCTCCTCTCTCAGTTTTCACAATTCTACACAGTTTATGAAAACTGATGAGTGATCACATAAAACATAGACTGCTAAGAATGACCTATGCAGCGAGAAGAAGAGGACCCGATTGTCACCGTAAAAGATTTCTTGCGTGTCGTCTCCATGATGAGTGTCCCAGTCGAGTAACAAGATTTTTTTTATCCCTGCGTGTAAAAAAGTTTAAAAATTAAAACAATGTTATCGCGTCATTTCATGCTTAATAAACAAATTGATCACATAATCATACATGTTTATTAAGTAAATTTGCCGCAACAATTGACACATTATTGAAGAAGCAAAACCAACGAGGTGAGCCATTGATACCAACATGATGACAAGGTGGCCTAACAATGGCAAAAGCAGCTTCTACTTCTCCTTTGGCAACAAGCTCAGCTGCCTATGCATATAAATACAGGTGTTCAGAAAGTGACAGATAGAGCGGGAAGCATACAAGAAATAGAGAAACAAAGCGGTCCTAAGCTACATATATAAGTGCTGAAATTTCATCTTAAAATAGTTTGTTTATAGAAGGAAAAATATACCTTAAACACTCCACCTGCAGCAAGAAATGCAGCCTTTGTTGTCCCAACTATACATATCGGCCATGTTCGCTTCTTTTATAATCCGTCTTTTTTAGCTTGTTGTTTTAATCAGAACAGTGTTTTTCTCTCACAATAAATCAGTTAGAACAGTGTTTCGGCTTGTTTTTTCAACGAAACGAACGAGGCCATCACTGTCCCGTGATGATTTTTTTTTACCTCTGAAACATGTGCTGGTTTATGTACAGCTTCCAGGCTCTCTATTTCTGCTTCATCATACTCAAATATCTGACATATGATGACAACACATAAGCAATAAAGGAAACAATATAAGATATAATTAACTCATAGTTTTATACCAATAGTTGGACAGCATGCTGATATTAGTGAAATTGAACAAACCTTTCCCAGAACCCCTCCTGAACCAGTCTGTCCTTGATTTTCACTAGGCTCTCTGGTTTTTCGTCACAATCTTGGCCTTCAGGGGGTTGGTGCGCCAACATTCTATCATCATAAATAATAGCAATATTTTGCATAGCACATGTGTTCTTTGCGTCTCTTGCTTTTACACGTTTCCGACATCAAGGTTGTGTGATCTCTAGGACCCTAGTCACCTCCATTGTACCAGCAACCTCCCTTGTACCAGCCGTAAGTGCAGAGATCAACTCAGCCTTAAGGGCTGAAGTATTTCTCATATGAATCTCTGTCACTGAACTCTCAAATTTTGATCGGGCACTTGTAAACTCTTGAAGCCACATATTATGATACTTCTCGAATACATTTTGAACATCTGCCGGTAGAGACCAATTTTTCCCCTCAATGGCAATACCAGCTGCCAAACAAAACAACGAAATGTAAGCTTAGCAACCTGTGAAACAAAATGAACTTTATCTTAAAAACATGGATCATCATATTTTTCATGTCAATGCCCAGTTGAGTGAAAAAGAGAATGAATGTATGAAAGCCTTCCAAACTTTCTGATGTTCAATATTCATACTTGTTTAACATAATTATATGTAGTGCCATTTACCACAGTACCATTTTCCTTCAATACAGCAATTAGACCCTGGTTAGCATGACAACTACTGCTTATTCGTTAACGAACCAGTGTAACTGAGGCTCAGTAGACATGTTTTACAAGATTAAGGATAGAGTACTCTTCAGGATATATATAGAATTAGCAACCATGTTATTATTTCATACCATCAGATGTAATATGTCATACTTCTAGCCTGCCAAATTAGGTAAATCGGATGCTTATTTCTTCTTCAATGGGAACAGACAAAGAAACTACGAATGTACAGTTCTTCTACTGAGTCATTAATAAACAAAAAAAAACAATGAGCATTTACCTCTTGCTGCAGCCTCCTCTCTTCGTTTTAGTTCCTAGTCAATATAACAGATACAACAGAGAGTTAGAAACTGACAACAGTTTTTCAGAGGTTCCTCCAAATATATCAGAGTACGGCAGAAAAATACAATTTGGGCAGCAAAATAGAGTCTAGTGAGGATTTAACAAGTGAATTCTAATTCGCATTTAAGCCCAGTAAGCAACAATTCATGCTTGGAATGAAAAGTAAACCAATCATCTCAACAACAAAACCAATTATCTAAGGAGACATGATTGTGTCGTGTTTAATCAAAACTACTGAGAGAGATGTAGAGGCATGTGTCATGTGCATCATACCTTCTCTCTCTTGTCCAATTCCTCCTCCCTTGCTTGTAGCTCCTTCTCCCTTTTCTTCAGGTCCTACATATCCACAAGCACATGTTATTGGTTGCGCTGAACATAGTTTCTAGTAAGTATGTTTATTACAGCCGCATTTTGCATGCACTATGGGAATAAGTGGCTTTGCTGAGTGCCAGGGACACTCGGCAAAGCTCAATTTGCACTTGGCAAAGAACACTCGGCAAATAACCCGTCGGCAAAGGCGTCTTTGCCGAGTGTCTTTTGTCGGGCACTCGGCAAAGCCTTTGCCGAGTGCCGACACTCGGCAAAGTTGAAACCGAAAAACCCCCGAAAAAAATAGGAATTTTTACCCCAAAAAATAGAATTTTTTTTTTATCAATGGAGCCCCCCACCGGCCAACGCCCACCCATCTCCGATATTTTTCGCGTGAATTTCATGGCTACGCGGCCGACGCGATTCGAACCCGAGACCTCCCGCTGTGCACGTACCTCCTCTACCACTACACCACACTCTCACTTGTGTCTGGATTCCGTTTTAGTTCCTAATATATTATACTAAACCGAGTGTAAATTGCATGTTTGAGGCCCTAAACGAATTCAAATAAAAAAGTTGTAAACTATAAAGTTTCATAACTTTTCGAGATCTACACTTTTAGTTTAGGAAGTTTTTCCATCCGAGGTCGTTTACAAAATTTGAATTTTAAAATTTTGAAATTCAAACGCAGTTTTGCATGACAAGATGTTTTCAAATCAAAAAGTTGTCAACTACAATGTTTCATAACTTTTCGAGATCTACAAAGTTTATTTTGTTTATTTTTTTATCCGAGATCGTTTGAAAAGTTCGAATTTTAAAATTTTGAAATTCAAATGCAGTTTTGCATGACAAGATGTTTTCAAATCAAAAAGTTGCCAACTACAATGTTTCATAACTTTTCGATATCTACAGAGTTTATTTTGGTTGTTTGGTCATCTGTTCATCCGACATGGTCGTTCTAACATTGTTCACAAATCTTATATATCTCTCTTGTAATTTCGTAAACTACAAGAGAGATATGTTAGATTTGTGAACAAATTTACTTTCATTTTGTCATATGAAGAAAAGACCAAAACAAACATTGTACATCTTGATGAGTTATACAACTTTGTAGTTGAAAACTTTTTCATTTGAATTAATTTACTGCTTCAAAATATGCTTTGAAATTTTCTTTGCCGAGTGTCAAAAAAAAATAACACTCGGCAAAGAAGCTCTTTGCCGAGTGTCAAAAAAAACACTCGGCAAAGAGCCTCTTTGCCGAGTGTTAAAAAAAACACTCGGCAAAGAAGTTTTTTTGTCAAGTGTAAATTGCATGTTTGAGGCCCTAAACGAATTCAAATAAAAAAGTTGTAAACTACAAAGTTTCATAACTTTTCGAGATCTACACTTTTAGTTTAGGAAGTTTTTCCATCCGAGGTCGTTTACAAAATTTGAATTTTAAAATTTTGAAATTCAAACGCAGTTTTGCATGACAAGATGATTTCAAATCAAAAAGTTGTCAATTACAAAGTTTCATAACTTTTCGAAATCTACAAAGTTTATTTTGATTGTTTGGTCATCTGTTCATCCGACATGGTCGTTCTAACATTGTTCACAAATCTTATATATCTCTCTTATAGTTTCATAAACTACAAGAGAGATATGTTAGATTTGTGAACAAATTTACTTTCACTTTGTCATATGAAGAAAAGACCAAAACAAACATTGTACATCTTGATGAGTTATACAACTTTGTAGTTGAAAACTTTTTCATTTGAATTAATTTACTGCTTCAAAATATGCTTTGAAATTTTCTTTGCCGAGTGTAAAAAAAAACACTCGGCAAAGAAGCTCTTTGCCGAGTGTAAAAAAACACTCGGCAAAGAGCCTCTTTGCCGAGTGTTAAAAAAACACTCGGCAAATAGCATCTTTGCCGAGTGTCAAAAAAAACACTCGGCAAAGGCGGCTTTGTCGAGTGCCCGAAAAAGAACACTCGGCAAACCACCTGGCACTCGGCAAAGAGCCAATCTCCGGTAGTGATGTGAGAAGGCAATGCACATTCATACACACCTTTGACGAGTGAAGGCGTGAACTGGATGCAGGAGGCACGTTTCTGGGGTTCTACATTTCAGCAGAAATACACAACATTGAGCAGGCAAGCAATATGAACCCCTAACTGATGTGCCACACCACGGAGGTCGCATAACTCATAAGAACAGAACTACTCACAGGCATGTAAAACGTGCCACCGCTAATGTTGGGCGGCCCGCCAGCCTTGCCGCGCGCTTGTTCCTACCAAGGAAACCCACCAATAAAAACTTCAACCACAGACGCGCACAAGAGGTTCAAGCGCTATTGCATCATCAGGCCAGAATAATAATAAAAAAAAGAAATTCCACTAGCAGTGTCCGCGATAATTCAAGGGGGCCAGGTCGGCACGAGGCGCCATGGCCGGAGCTCGCCGTGGAACCCGGAGATCAGGTAGGGGGAGGAGGAGGCCGCCGCCGCCACGCTAGGGTTCCGTAGAAGTTGAGCATGCCACAGAATAATTTGTCCACCACATGATACATATATCATATAACCGATGCACACTCTCTAGACAGAACTGTTAACCCACAGGATCACTGGCTCACGTGAGTCGACCTCTCGCCAGTCTTGCGGAGCACCCGCTAGTGTTGTCGAGTACCCACTAGCTAAGCCGACCACGAACAAGCGTTGTCCATCCCCACACACTATGGCTAGAGGTTGAAGAAGAGGGACACAGTACAAGACACCAGCGTTGGGCGAAGCCCTGTATGGAAGATGGTAAATCTGAACTCTCTTTACTAAGTTACCGTGGTAGTCTATTTATACAACTCTATCCATCTAGTCCTACAGCGCACATGCTGTAACAGTAACTAGATAACATACAGGGCTGACTCTGCGTCGGCCTCTGCATGTGGCTACAATACTGTAGGCGAGCCGTTCGACGCCTGCACCTGCAGCACCTACAGTATCACAGCAGGGAGCCTTTTCGGCGTCGTCTTCCCCTTGTTGTGTGTTCACACAAGTAGTAGATTATTCTAACAATTCTTCTCTAATCCTACTGCTATCCCTTGTACCCCTTCCATGTCGATCATCTCCTTCAGCTTCATGAGTCGAAGACGTCCGAGCGGCTTGGTGAGGACGTCCGCGAGTTGCCATCCAGTTTCGACGAACTCGATGACGATCTGTCCTCCATCGACATAGTCCCTGAGGAAGTGGAACTTTACGTCGATGTATTTGCTCCGATCGTGTAGAACCAGATTCTTCGCGAGGGCGATGGCAGGCTGGTTGTCCACCATTAGTGCTGGTGGGTGAGCTTCCACGCCGGTCAGCTCGCCCAGCAGCTAGCGCAGCTACACAACTTGGCACGCCGCTGTGGTCGCCGCTACATACTCTGCCTCACACGTAGATAGCGCCACCACCTTCTGTTTCAGCGATAGCCATGAAATTGGGGCCGACTCGAGGAAGACGAGCACGCCAGAGGTGCTCTATCATCCGTCGATGTCCCCCCACCATGTCTGCATCACTGAACACAGTGAGCTACAGCCTACTCCCGCCGGTCTTTAGAAAGATGATCCCCTGATCTACCGTCCCCTTGACGTAGCATAGTAGCCGCTTTACCGTAGCCTAGTGATCCTCTCTGGGATCCACCATGAAGCGACTGACGTAGCCCACGGCGAATGCAATGTCTGGCCTTATGTGGACTAGGTAGCGTAGACCACCGACGATGCTCCAGTAGAGTGTTGCATCCACCTTTGCCGCGGTACTGGCCTTCGTCAGCTTCAGCCGCTCCTCCATCGGAGTCACGCATGGCTTGCACTCAGCCATGTCACTCCGCTCCAACAGCTTGGAGGCATACATGCTCTGACCGAGCGTGAGTTTCTCCTTCCCCTGTCTCACCTCGATGCCGAGGTAGTAGGAGAGTGCGCCGAGATCGCTCATTCGAAAACGAGCCGCCATCTCGCGCTTAAAACCGTTGATGTCTTCCATGCGCACGCCGGTGACGATTAAGTCATCCACATACACGCCGACGACGAGCACCTCCTTCCCCCATCGCCTCGTGTAGAGCGCGTGCTCGGTTGCGCACCGCTAAAACCCAAACTCGCCCAGCGTGGCGTCAAGCTTGGTGTTCCATGTTCTGGGCCTACCGCAGCCCGTAGAGCGTCTTGCGCAGTCGGAGCACCCTGTGTTCCTTTTCCTTGACGGTGAAACCTGGAGGTTGCCTGACGAAGACCGTCTCCGCCAGCTCGCCATTGAGGAAGGCCGATTTAATGTCAAAAATGATGGACGCGCCTGTCCTTTACTGCTGCCAAAGCTAATAGCAAACGGACGACTCCATGCGCGCTAGTGGCGCAAAGACCTCCTCGAAGTCTATGCACTCGTGCTGAACAAAGCCTCGGGCGATGAGGCGCGCCTTGTGCTTGACAATGGCGCCAAGCTCATCCCGCTTGACCTTGTACATCCACTTCAGGCTGATCGGACGACATCCTGGAGGTGGATCGATGAGCTGCCATGTCTTGTTTTCCTTGATCGCCTTCATCTCCTCCAGCATCGCCCGTCGCTAGTTTCCGTCCCTCTCGGCCAGCGCGAACGTGGGTGTTTCTGCTACACTGACGAGCAGGAGCTCTGTGTCATGGAGCAGCCGACCAGCCAATCCTGAGGGTCCTGTGCCGCCGATGATGTCGTCTAGCCTATGGAACCGCATCTCCTCACCTTCGTGGAAGGTATCCACAAACTCAGGGATGTCACTTGGAGGTGAGACAAACTCGGTCGACGTCGATGGAGTTCCCTATTCCGCCGGAGTGCTCGGCACAACACCTGAAGTGCTCGGCACCCTGATTGTAGTGTTCGGCACTACTTCTGGATAGCTCGTCACTACTCCTGCAGTGCTCGGCACCACTGTAGGAGCATTCAGCCTCAGTCTTGGAGTGGTTGGTACTACTGCAAGACCTCTTGGCTCCATCATGGGAGTGCTCAGCACCTATCCTAGAGTGGTCACCACCACCGTAGAACCCCCGGCACTACTCATGGCGTGCTTGGCATCCCTCCAGGAGTGTTCGGCACTCACTACTAGAGAACAGACTTTAGAACGATGTCCCAATTTGACATTAGCCTCGGCATTTTTTGCCCCCGGGACTAAAGGTTCCTTTAGTCCCGGTTGGTAATACCAACCGAGACTAAAGGTTCCTGCCCAATGGTCATCCGCGTGGCAGGGATCTTTAGTCCCGGCTGGTATTACCAACCGGGACTAAATGTTACCTTTAGTCCCGGTTGGTAATACTAGTCGGGACTAAAGCTTTTAGTCCCTGTTTGGTCCCCAAACCGGCACTAGTAGAGAAAGTTGCTTCGGACCGCATTTGTTTATTTATTACGTACTGTACTGCTATAATCTCCGGATGTTAATCATGTTGCGTGCATGCATTGGCCGCATTAATTAGGCCTCTAGCTTGATCGAGCAGCAGTACCATCATTGGGATGATCGACTATACTGTACTTTTCAGCTTTTGCACGTAGGGTCCGATGGACCAAATCAATTAGTCCCGGCTGGTATTACGAGCCGGGACTAAAGGTATAGCTTTAGTTCCGACTGGTATTATCAGCCGGGACTAAAGGTCTTTTAGTCCTGGGCGTTTACAGGAGCCTCGATGGGCCGGCCTAGTACGCAACATGCTGGAATTACTGGCTAGTTCCACCTATTAGCACCACCGCACTTGCTCAGAAGAGTAAAAGCTAACTTAAAAGCTCAGCTCTCGAACCATGCAGCACGAACTTGAACATGAATGTACCGCTGATCCTTGACTAAAGGTCCTTCGTACTATAGTTTATATAAAATGTTGAACATTATAAACGTACGTATATTCTAGCAGCGTAGAAAAATAGAAATAGAAACAAAAAAACCTGGTAGCAGCGTGAAAATAGAAAAAAAGGAAAATAAAAATAGAAACAAAAAAAACTGGTAGCAGCGTGAAAATAGAAAATAAAAGGAAAATAGAAATAGAAACAAAAAAAGAAAAAAAAGGAACCTTTAGTCCCGGTTGGGGTTACCAACTGGGACTAAAGGGTGCGGCCACATTTGCTCGGCTGGATGGCCTTTAGTCCCGGTTAGTAACACCAACCAGGACTAAAGGTCCCTCTTTAGTCTCGGCTCGATGACCCGGGACTGAAGGTTCCACCTTTAGTCCCGGGATCGTTGTCCCGGCGCGGTAACCGGGACTAAAGGCCGTTACCGCCCGGGACAACAAGACCATCCTGTAGTAGTGACTCCTCCCGGAGTGCTCGGCATCCCCCCCCCCCCGAAGTGCTCGGTACTGCCTCAGGAGTGCTCAGCACTTCTTCCGAAGTGCTCGGCACCTCTTCCCCAGCATCTCTACCACCGTGGATGACCAGGTGCTCGACGATGAAGGTGTTGGTGAAGCCGCCAGCTTCCCCCATGCTTGGACTGGTCCGGTCCCAAGCCGCCTTCTCGTCGAACACTATGTCGCGCTAGACAAGCACCTTGTCTCCGTGTGGGTCGTAGAGCTGGTATGCCTTGATACCCTTTGCGTAGCCCAGGAACACCATGGGTGTGCTCCTGTCCTCTAGCTTGGTGAGGTTCGGCTTCGTCTTCTTGACGTGGCCAACGCAGTCGAATGTCTGAAGGAAGGACACGCTCGGTTTGCGCCCATACCAAGCTTCGAACGGCGTCTTGTCCGTCAGGGCCTTGGTCGGAGCGCAATTGAGGATGAACACCGCCGTGGTCACTAGCGGAGCTACAAGGTGGACAGGGTGGGTCACGGACCACCTTGTAGATTTGGTTTAAATTGTAGTAGCCCTCAGTATTTGGCCGTGTACTCTGCTGGGCTGACCTAAATGCTTCTGCTGTTGAATCCCGATTGAGCTTGAAAACGAAGTCCAAGCGACGTCCACGTCTCCACGACCTGTACCTTGGTCTTCTGAGTTATGACTCCAACCGTCCAAACTCTGTATTTGCAGCAGCAGATCAGCCGCCAGCCGCCCGGCTAGACGTCGGAGTCAAGAGGCAAGGCTGGCAACGCACAACCTGCATGTTGATCTTGATATCCTTTCTTCTTTACTCGAATTCTATCACGTTTCTCTCTCTCTCTGTATCAAGTGATTAACCCCTAAATTGCTAAAGTGCTAATAGGAGATAATCATTTAATCAACAATTATGGGTACGTAATATTTCAATTCTATGTTAAGAAAGTTACACTCATCTATTTTATGAATTCTGTATGCCCTTTTTTTAATTGTGCTTTGTAATTCATATACTTGTGCACCGACATGTTAAATTTATAGCGGCTAAAAAAAATTTAGACAATGGACCACCATAGCTACAGATCCTAGCTACGCCACTGGCCGTGGTCACCGCCTCACCCCAGAACCTTGTCGGCATGCCTTTGGCCTTCATTATGGATCGGGCCATGCCGACCACCGTCTGGTTCCATCGCTCCACCACGCCATTCTGGTGTGGCGAGTACGGCGCGGTGTGGTATCGCACTCCACCCTGATCCACGCAGTACGCAGCGAACTCCACCGAAGTGAATTCGCTGCCGCGATCAGTCCTCAGCACGCGGAGCTTCTTGTCGCTCTCGGCCTCCGCGCGCATCTTGAACTTCTTGATTGCCGCCGTCGCTTCGTCCTTGCTCGTCAGGAGTTGCAGCCACATGTAGCAAGTGCAATCATCCACGAGCAGGAGGAAGTACCGCCGACCACCGTTTGTAGCAGGCGTGATCGGCTCGCAGAGGTCGCCGTAGATGAGCTCGAGAGTGTCCTTCGCGCGATACTTGGCCGCCTTTGGGAATGGTAGCCTTCTCTGCTTTCTGGCCATGCAGCTGTCACACAGCTCGTTTTCGTGCTTGATGTGGGGTAGCCCTCTGCATGTGGCTACAGTGCTGTAGGTGAGCCGTTCGACGTCTGCACCTGCAGCGCTACAGTATCACAACCGGAAGCCTTTTTGATGTCGTCTTCCCTTACTATGTGTTCACACAAGAAAAATTATTCTAACAAGAACACCACACAAATGAGCGCGCATCGTCGCTCAGGCAAGTTCCTTGCCTATACCTTGAATACAGTCGCATAAGCAGCTCACGATATCCCAAGGTCCCTCCCCATCACAGTCCACTAGTCCATCACGCGTGCCATCGCACGCGCCGGTAAATCACCTGGTTAAGACGTAGGTAAAAAGATGTTTAATATTCGAATGGAATGTAATGTTTGAGATAAGTAAAGTTAACCAATTTGTCCTTCAATCTTGGATTAGGTGAAGCTTCACGAATTACCTTTAATTGCTTCGGTCCTTAACCTGATGGGAAAGCGTAGTGCTAAGTGATCATCTGAGTTCCACTGTTTGGTGATTGATAGGAAAGATCCTGCCCACAGAATAAGATCAGGTAATGAGGTGGCCTTAAGAAGATCAATTGTAATTTGAATGTTAGACACAACAGAATGATTTTACCTGGAGATATCGACCCTAAATCTTTGTCATTTAAAGTTGCTCCTGCACCATCAGCAAATGTCCATGATGGAATTCAAACATTCAATTTGGCAGTCTGACTTTTTGTCTGAACAAATAGAAAACAAATGTGCTGATTGCAGATATTTTATCTGAATTTAACTTAAAAAAATTGGAAATAATTACCTTTGCAGAAATGGAGAATGAAATTTGAAGATACTGGTCAGAAGAGCTGAGGGTTTTGATTTGCTGAGTAACAGTAAGCCCAGCTGCTTTCCAATTGTAAGTGCTTGGTATGTACTGAATGATATTGAGTGCATGCGAATCTCCTTTCTCCTCAAAGTAAATAGAATCACCAAGTTTTGAAAAGGATTCTATACCTGCAGATGGAAATCATAATATTTCGAAACAAACAATAAGCTCGAAAATAATTGCAACCCCAATTTTAACAGACATAAATTAAAGAGGTTAAAAATGAAGGGGCTAGACACCGCCTTCAGCTTATGAAATCAAAATAAGAGAAACTTTTGACTGAAATCAAGCACAGCAATTACTGTGGAATGATCACATCAAGTCAGCACAGATAGATGTTGGTGATTTTTTACATTACCTGTCCCATAACAACACCAGAATGAATCGTACTTTGTTCCCCAACCATGATAACTCACAGCCTTAGAGTGTTCGGGGGCCTGGGGTAGCATGTAAATCATCACACCAGGATCTGTCCCCCTTTGAATGCTTAAAACATCATTTATCAATGCCCTTTCGTAGTAATCTGCATATGCTATTTCCTTTGTGCATCTGAATAGTTTGCGAGAAATCTGCACATAGGCTGGATACGACACATATCTAAACAAGAGAATATATGTTTTAGGTGGTTTGATGATTGTCAACCTTAAGCATGTTGTAGGTGGTGCAAGATTCCTCATTCTCAGTACTCAGAGTCCCAGCTAAACGGTTTGGATAGGTCCTGAAAAGCAGTTAAGTGCATAAGTTCCTTCTGAAATAGTTGTCTATATACTATGGACGTCAGTAAATCAGTCACGTAGAAGTTATACCAGAATTCATTAGCAGATGTGCCACCGGTTGCATAGCTATGAGAAGAATTTATTGTATCCATAAAGAATGACGCAATTTGCTGTTTCAAAATGAGGCTTGGTCAGTTTCACTCAAATGGCAGAGAACCAATGAGAAAAACAAGACAAGCTGGTACTACTTGAGATGCAGAGTCGTACACTCAGAATTTTACTAATAACAGTAAGAGTTATGCATATCTTTGATTTTCTTAAGCCAGCAAGTATACTTATATGGGAAAGAAGTAAAATAGTCCACTTGTTACCCCTTATGAACAATATCCAGCAGCATAATCGAAACTGTTAAAATCTCTAGTAACAAGATACAATTTAATTTTACCTTCTAAAGAGGATCTCCAGTAACTTCATACCTCATTTGCGCACCAACGACCACTGGAATGTGTGTGTTGGAATGAAATCCAGAAATACTGTCAGCCTGAAATGAAACGCATAGACACACACACACACGAAGGCTATCACTCAAATGAAAATCCTTCAAGGGGAACAGTACTTTTAATCCATCGATAAAGACCAGTACTAGGAACCCAAGTTCAGTTTCCATGATAATACCAGTTGGGTGGTGGCATAATTAAAAATGTGTTTGATGTATAGACATGTAGTATTGTAGTGGCCACCGGATGATAAAAGGATTAGATTGAAGTTAGTAATCACTTGTTTTAACATAGTTAAAGATTAAAGACTAAACTGGTTAAGTTCTATTTGTCACTATTGTAAATTAGACATAAATAATCCATATATATCACCAAATAGCTGAAAATTGACAATTAGCAAACCAGATCAGTGTTCAACATACTTGAACTGCAAGCAGCCCAAGAAAGCATGGCTTATCGAAGAGATAAGGCAGAGTCAATTAATAGAAAGGAAGCATATCAGCTAGACATGACTATTAATCTATGCTACAATTGTAAGTTTGTAACAAACATCAAATCACCGTTATCATGTAGAGCTGATAGAACACATCATTCATCCCACCAAACTCATCATTGAGAGACTCCCAGTGCCTCTCAATGCTATATTTCTGTATGACATTCTTCACCCGGTCGCTGCAATAATTAGCCATCTTTACCACCATGTCAAGAGCCCTGGAATTTCCAGCCACCGTGTACCGATCAAGAAGACCTTGCATAATCTGCAAACCGAAAATTAAACTCACTCAACTCTGCGACGATATTTACACATTAATGAAGAAGTAGAAACAGAAACTCTCGTTCATCAGTTCACCTTTTGGATTGTGTAGTAAGGAGCCCAGACATCCTTGATGGCCTCAACACGATCGAAGAACTCCGAGGGGAAGGCCGACAGGTACCCTGTGGCCATCTTTTTCCTGCAATCGTAGATCACGTCGACAACCGATCACATTTTTGCATTGAGAGTGTCATTGTGTGCGCTAGCCCACATGTTTGCAGTAGCACTCAGGTAATGCCCTGAAAAGGACAACAGCAAGACACCGAAATTCAGTCTAGCTGCGTGGTTGTTCTGGGTAAATGCTCCAAAATCAGAGCCAAACGGAGATCCGGCGGCGCACCAACGAAGTGTCCTCGGAGCTCGAAGTCAGGGCCCTCCCACCCGCCGTAGGGAGTCCCCGGCGTCGTCAGGCCGGACTGCTTGTGGAAGCTCCAGACGAGGCGGTCGACGTCCAGGAGGAGCAGGTACTCCAGGTTGGTCTGCTGGGGTCGCCAGTACAAGCTGGCCGGCTCCAGCCGCACGTCGTGCAGGGACACCTCGGAGAGGAACGCCCCTGCCGCGGCCCCGGGGCGCGGCGCGGCGCCAGCGGTGGCTGTGGCGTTGGCTACACGGAGCTTGCAGTAGAGCATGAGCCGGTCGAACGCCTCCTCATGCCGCGGGTCCGGGTGCGAGGCGAGGTCGAAGGAGCTGCATCCCGGCCACCTGCGGGGGGCAGCGGGGGCCAGGTCGCGGACGCGCGCCACCGTGCCGGCCGCGCACCGGCCATCGGTGGAGGCCATGCAGGCGGATCTAGTGGAGACGGGGAGGGCTCGCGCTGGATCCAGCTGCTCACCGTAGATCCACCGCCTCCGTTGGCTGCGGGAGGGCGACGGCGTGCTCCAGCCTCAGATCGGCCGCCGGGAGGGGCGCCGCGAGTGGCCGCTCCAGATCCACCACCGAGTTTGCTGACGTGACCTCCCCGTCGTCATGCACGGCCACCACGGAGGTTCCTCCGCCGCTAGAGGTCTCCGGGGTGTCAGGGCGTCCGCTGGCTTGCCGCGCGGCCGTGGGGATGACCGGCGACAGAGGGCCGAAACCCTAGGCCGCGCGACCTGCCGCGTCGCGTCGCGAGTAGGAAGTGGCGTGGTGGTGGTGGTGGTGGTGGTGGAGGAGGAGGAGGAGGAGGAGAAGGAGGAGGGAGGTCGCCGCCGCGCGGAGGGCGGGCCACCGGTGAGGTCGTCCCGTGCCTTCGCCTGAGCCGCCTCGCGAGCTGGTAGGGAGGGAGGGAGAGAGAGAGAGAGAGCGGAGAGGAGGAGGGCGTTGGGGTCGGGAAGAGCCGCCGAGGGCTTCGTAGCGTGCGGCGTGTCCTGTAGCGAGTGGCGGAGCCAACACGGGCCGTCGATCGGCGAATCGGACGGACAGCGGATTTCGGGGCGACGTGGCCAGCCTGAGCGACGGCCAAAGTCCCCCGGTTTGATAATAAGAGATGTCGTGGTGGCAAGGTTCGTCAGTGTCATCACAATCACAAGGTTCCACGATGACATCGCGGTAGTAAGGCTGTGTTACAGTTCTAGGAAGTTGGAATTTGGGACTACTGTAGCACGTTCGTTTTTATTTGGCAAATAGTGTTCAAACATGGATTAATTAGGCTCAAAACGTTCGTCTCGTAATTTCCCACCAAACTATGCAATTAGTTTTTTTTTCGTCTACATTTAATACTCCATACACGGGCCACAAACATTCAATGTGATAGGTACTGTAGCATTTTTTGGATATTAGATGAAACTAAACAAGGGCTAAGTGGCTTCTCAGCTCCCAAGATTGTACGAGGCATCACCACCACACTCGTACCCAAAGTAGAGAGTATCAGCAGCGATATCAAAGGCGTCCACCGACACAGAAACCGTGCGGAAGAAGCCCACGAACACCGCTCGCCCGCCGAGACTCTTGGCCGGAACCAGGACGCCGCCGTCCAAATCCACCCTGTACACCGCCCACCTCCTCTCGTAGGTATCGATATGGGTGCATCGCAACATGCGGTGCACCAGCATCAAGTCCCCGGCGTTATCCACCAGGTGAAGACTATCGTTCATCATTTCAGAGACATGTAATGACCGGCCCCAGTCGATGGCCGTCAGCAGCCTCGGCGTCTCCTGCTGGTTTGTGCTGGCGTTCAGAACCTCGATGCCCCCGCGGGTGGCACAGTAGAAGCGACCTGCGAACGGTAAAACCGATCGGAAGCGTCTGCTGCTGTCAACCAAGGCCCAGCGCTCGTCGCCGGGCTTAGCGACGACGAGCACTTTGGGGCAACCGAAGCTGACTGCCACCGTGGAGGCATCATCGACGATGCCGGCGCCATCGACCTTGATAATCTTTCCTAGATTCCTGTCTAGCTGACACTCCGGTTTCAGCAGCGCGGTCACCGGCGGCAGATCGGTGAGCTGGCGCGTGAGCGGGTTAAGCAGGCGGACAACGCGGGTGGGCTCGTCGAGCAGCAGGATGAGGCCCTCGGGGGTGAGCGCGAGCAACGCGTGCTTCTCCAGCTCCGGGAGGTCCATCCGGACACACTCGCCGGTGGAGAGGTTGAGGAAGCGGCGGCGGCGGGTGCGCGCCGCGGCCTTGTCGAGCATGATCCACAGCCGGGGGTGGTAGCGGCTATCACCGAAGCAGCGCTGCGATCGCGGATCCGGGGAGCACCGCCGCCACGCGCGGCACACGGCGCGGAAGCGGACGTAGTCAGCCACGTCTTTTGCTAGGACGAGCTCCGCGATCAGGCCGGCTGGTCCGTCTCCAAGGTTCGCCCAGTCCCTTCTTTCGCTCCTACTGAACGGATTAGTTGAGTTTCTATAAAAAAGAAAAGGCAGGATTCCAACCGTGTAATATCGACCGGAACCAGCTGATAAATGCACACGCCTGTCTGGACGCGCGGTGCGCCGGCGTTTCATCCCCCAAGAGAGGTTAGCAGACCAGGTGCGAGGTGCATGGAGAAGGGCACTCGATCGCCGCTTCGACCGACGGGAAGGTATCTGGGCTGAGTGCCGGTGCTACGATTTTAAGGGCCCTCCGGTGATCCGGCGATCTCGTCGTAATAGCCCCTCTTGACCATGTATAAAATCTTATAATATATAGACGCTAATTTTACTTACAAAACAAAAGCAAATTTAATAACATATTTTTAATTTAACATGTCTGATAATTATCGAATACCTTGAAATACTATACAAATAATTAATTTGAATTAAAAATAAAAAGGAAAAAATACCTTGAGCCTAAACAACTAATCGGTGATCGCAATTCATAAGAAGCAAAGAATCAAGATGTCATCGTCGTGGAGCCCTGCCTGGTCGCCGTCCTCGTGCGCCGTGTCCGTGTCTCTGGTATTCTAGTTCTTCTCGGCGGCGTGGCTCGCCAGCTCCGCGCGTGTAAGGCGCACGTCCCGAACTCACGATCAGAGTGTGTTGTGTGCAGCGTGATTCCTCGCCTCCTCTCTACCCGATAGTCGTGGAGAAAGGAAACTAGGAAAGAAATGTCAATGTTGTCTTTTTAGACCGTCTCGCCAGTTCTATGTCTCTCTTCTTATTAGTTTACTAATGCCTAATGAACTATAGAACCTAAGGATTTGTATACCTGGACTTGAGCCCCTCCTTCACTTCACTTGGGCCCTGGACCGTCGCACCTCGTGGGCTACCTTAGGGCCGGCACACTGCTGGGCTCGGGAGACCGATCGCTTCGCCATGGTTCGACACCACCGCAGCGGAGTTGGATTGAAGCGGTTGGGAAACGACTCGACGGATGCGGCCTTTCGTGTGTTCGGTTTGTGTCTGAGAACAGTCTTGTTTTATGGAGGGAAATACTGATCAGGATCCAGGCGCACGACGCTATGGCCCGTGCGCGGGGATTGGAAGCGGCCGTTGCTGATGTCGCCGTCGTGGCGGTGTTCGACTGGTGCTCCGAGGCAGTTGGGCTACAAGCCGACGCGGTTTCGACAATGTTGGTCTGCGGCATGGGCCTCACTTTCTCTTTCCGTAGGCCCAAGCACTCTGCTGGGCTAGTATGACCACATCAACGGGACGGAGGGGTCTGGGCCAGGGCCATGGTGGACTGGACTGCGACGGATCGAGGGCCCCGGTGGGGGACGCGCAGGCGCAGGGGCAGGGCGGCGCCAAGCAGACAGACTGCCATGGCCTGCGCTGCCCATGAAACCACCGGCACGGCGTTCCGCCCGACACCCCCACTCCGAGCGGCGGGTGGCTGCCTGCCTCCATGCCGCTTGCCGCGGCACCCCGCCTGCCCCCTGGTTCCCTGATCGACCACGCCGTCTCCACCTGGCACCGGCAAGGGCAGAGGGGCGCAGGGGCAGGGCTCACGCTCACGCTGTCACGCATCGCCATCACTCTCACACGCGCGCCCAACCTGGATCGCCGCGCTGCCCTGCACTGCACCCCTCATCAACTCAACTGTTAATCGGCTAATCCCATGTCCAATCAGGCAATCACTGCTCTAGGCTTGTTGCTGGGCTTTTGATTAGGCGGTGATTCCGGATGTCACGCCACGCGCTCATGCAGTCCTCGTCTCCGTCAAGCCCTTTTAGTTTCACCCCAACTTCTAAAAAGTTGCTACAGTACCTGTCACATCGAATATTTGCGGCTCGTGCATGGAGCATTAAATGTAGACGAAAAGAAAAACTAATTGCACAGTTTGGTAGGAAATTGCGAGACGAACGTTTTGAGCCTAATTAGTCCATGTTTGAACACTATTTGCCAAATAAAAACGAACGTGCTATAGTAGCCCCAAAATCCAAATTCCTACGACTAAACAAGGGCCAAATCAATCCATCTGATCTACGCATGCCTCGCATGTCAGTAAGTCCAAACGGTGCTACCGACCGCCACTAGCACATGCTGGTTCATTTCGTCGTAAACGATCGTAGATTATTTACTGCTGACTGGTTTGGTGTGAGAGAAAAATACTATTTTAGCTTATAATCCACGAGCAAGCGAACATGCTGCCCTCTCTTTTCCAGAGCATGAGTGTTTCTTCCTGCTAAGACTCGGTAACTCGGAAATGCAGCGTGTAACCATGATTGGGGCAGCACAGTACAGTTGTTGTCTTTCTTCCTGCCATGGATATACTCCAAGTAGCAGGTAAGCCCGGCCAGGCCATGCATCCGGGGGCTATGCCAGTTGGGGATGCGTGTACCGAGCCCGCGGGATTTATGGAGCTCCTACTGATCTGCACGAGGGGTGCTCCCCGTTCTGCATACCGCCGCCCTTAAACTAGTGTGCTGGGCGCACGAACATTTTTCTACGGAGGACCGAGGAAGGAAAGGATGACAGAAGACTGAAGACTTCCTTCTGGATCGTCTACTCCTAATCTCTATATGCTTCTGCCTCCTTGGATTCGAGTTCGACGAACCAAGGCCTTGTTTAGATCACCTCCAAATTCCAAGTTTTTTCACTTTCTCTTCGTCACATCAATTTTTAGCCGCTTGCATGGAGCATTAAATGTAGGTAAAAAAATAACTAATTGCACAGTTTAGATGGAAATCACAAGATGGATCTTTTGAGCTTAGTTGGTCCACGATTGGACAATATTTACCAAATAAGACGAAAGCGCTACTATTCATTGGGTTGCAATTTTTTGCAATCTAAACATGGCCCAAGACAAATTAAGACTTACCGTTTTGTTGACTCTGATCGTCCAAAACGGTGGTGTTACTTGTGCTGTTGCGCCGTGCAGGCAGCGTCTCTTCGATGTCAAAAGTACCGGATCGAGAGGTCGAGGATCAAGCATGACCCTGTGACTTTTGTTCGCTTGTGGTGCTAACTCGCTAAGCGACGCCAGACAATCACAGGCAAGATCGAGCGGAACAGCCTCTGAACAACAAACAAGTCCCGTAGCGCCGCTCATTTGGACGACGACGACGAGCCTCTCAACACATACGGAGTTAATTACTTTCGCCGTTTCGCGAGCATCGATCCTCCCTTGGTACGCGGGCCCTTTCTCCTCGTCAAGTAGTAGAACTCTCAAAGTCGCAAAGCTTCAAAAGTTTTTGTCCCACTCGTTGACGTAGCTGACGGAAAACGGAGCCTCTTTTACGCCATGCATCGAGCCAGCAGCCGCATGCAGCGAAGTGCGTGATCGGGGTCAGGTACTCAGGTGGGCGCAGGGTCGCGCGGCCAAATGACACTTGCCTTTGGTTAGAGTGACAGGCGTCGGAAGGATATGCTTGTCCTGGCTCCGATCGGATGACTCATCCAGGGCAGCGTGCTTCGAGCCTTGTTCGCCCCCATCATGTACCGGTGGAAGTGGCGAGGGAGACGCTCGTTTGTTTAGATTTTACTCCTGTGTCACGATAAGGTTCGTTAGACCAGTTTGTTTAGTGATGGTGACACTACTAATCGAAGGTCATTATCTGCCAGGGTGGCCTGCATCCTGCAGATCTGAGCTCTTGTTGCCATCCGCGCTCGGCTTGCTCTCTAGCCAACGAGAACTTCAACAGCTGCTCTAGGTAGCACGCACTGGCGGAGCCAAGGGGGGGCTGGCAGGGGCCATGCCCCCCCCCCCCCCCCCCCCACCCCCCCCAATGTTTGACAACAAAAAAAAATTAGTAGTATGGCTTAATATTTTTTATTTATATTAAGAGGAAGATTATATAAAACTCTTGTCATATATACCTATTAATATCTTCTAGATAATATAATCATACAAAACACAACTAGATAATAAAATTATCGCAATAAAAAAGATCGAGCCGGCCCCCCTAGGTATAATTCCTGACGACCGGCCCCTCTGACTATAAATCCTGGCTCCGCCACTGGTAGCACGTACACGGTACAGCTACAGCCATTGGCCAATGTTTACATGCACCTTACAGTCATGTATGTATCTTTCCTCTGAAGATTCTTTCAAGTTCTGTAAAAGGGTCAACTGAACTAACCCAAATATGTTATGCATTGCATCCTCCGATCCCTTGCTACGCGGGTCTCTTTCCTCTGAAGATTCTTTCAAGTACTGTGAAAACGGGGAGTATTGTGTCATAACCTCCGTTTCATAATACTTCCCGTTTATATTTAAGGCATTGCTTGACTCGACATAGTCTTCAACGTTACACTTAACTGTTATATCTCATATAATACGTAATATTCATGAATATGAATGTGGCAACATATGAGCTTTTTTTTCTTCAAATATAGTCCAATTACAGTAACTATAAATCATAGTGAAATTATAGTTGCCCACTATTTAGAAACTGGAGTTGGATAGTTGGTACGTCAGTTCATACTTCAAATCATTTTCATATAAAACTTGCACCCTCTCATGCACGGAGCCAGCGGTGGGGCTAGGGGGGCTCTAGCCCCCCCTACCCATCCTGGGCATGTGGAGTCCCCCTAAGCCCTTTTTTAAAATTTTATGCATATATGTATTAGGTAGGAGGGGCTAAGGTTAAGAGAAGATAAAAAAGCCTCCATTCTTTTGTTCAGCCTTCCCTAAATTTTTTTCAAGCTTCGTCCCTGCACCCTCTAGTATGCCTCAAGCCTCTAGCCGAAACCAGAGTAGCAGCAGACCATAGGGTCAAGGCATTCAAGACGTCCAAGTCCAATCACCAAAGCAGGCCTGAAAGGATCGGCTAAAGATTGTTAAAGCTCTGTGTGGATCGCGGATGTTAAAAGCCAGGAGAGATGAATTGTGAAGTTGTCTAGAGACTGTTAAAAGCTGTTTCCGAAAGCTTATGGTTCTATCTGGATCACGTAGAGGCGTAGGGCTGGTGAAAGTTCTTTAGATAATCCAATTGGGGTCATATTTAAGTGGCGCCGAGCAAACAAAACATTAAATTAAAAAGAGAAATAATCAAGGTGTTCGGCTGGTGCAGGTAACAGTGGATTTTGGATGGTTCTGGATGATTCAATAGTGTTTTGTGAGAGAGAATAAGCTGAAACAAGCTGAAACAATTCGAGACCTGAACAGCCGAACGCAGTGAATATGGACTCTGTTTGTCATGGCTTTGGAAGTTTCGCTCTTTGCAACAGTGCACAAAGGAGTTGGAGTCGGTGAGGCTAAAAATAGCGCTTGTTTGGTATGGCAGAGGAGATGAAGCACTTGAGGCACCTCCGGCTCTGGCTCCTTGTTCACTAGAGAACAGTCTCTCTTCCTAATGTGTTTGGTCTGACTCCTCCACAGAAGTTGTTGTCGGAGTCGAAGCTGAAGTCGTATAGTGACTTAGTCGACTCCTAGTTCATTTTGGAAAGAGAGAGAAAAAAAAAGAAACAACTCCCCATTGCATTGCAAAGAAGGACCAGACCCGGAGCCTCCTAGAGCTCTACCAAACCATACCATAATACATGAGTAGCTAGGTAGCTTTTTCTCACCACATACGAAGTAATTTTTATGAGAGGTGATTTTACACTAATGAAACCATGAAAAAAAGGGTTTTGCATGAAAAAGTATACAACTTATTTTGAACATCGATGCCAATGTGCCATCTCGAAATGGTATCATATACAATTACTTGAGCACGTCACGAACTAATTTGTCCACCCTTCATTCCAAATTATAAAATGTTTTGATTTTTACAGATACGTAGCTTTTGCTACACACTTAGATATACACTATGTCGAAATATATAAATAAAATTAATGTATCTAGAAAAACTATTTTGTAATTTAGAATAGAGGGAGTAAATAACATGTGTGCGCTTTTATATTCAGGCCTATATGTCGATCCTCATCCTCGTCTTCATCTTCTTTTTTCTTGAAGTACAACTCTTCATCTACACTAATGATAACAGAGTACTCCAGATAATATGGCACATACTTTTGTGCCATGGGTTAAAAGAAATAACGGTTATTGCCAAACGTCGCAAGCCGCCTGTGCCGTGAAAGTGAACTTTTTGCCATCTTCATCGGGATTACGGTTACGGGACGAGCCTTCCAGGTTCCAGCGACTAGGGTCGTGAGAAGAGATCAACCGGAGTTCATTTTCGTGGGAGGCGACTAGGCGAGCATGGCACTGTTTCAGGGTTTACAGGACTGTTGGTTCGTGTAACGAGTTCTCGGATAATATAATACAGCTAGGACTGGGGCAATTCTCGAATCCAGTCTGTGGGTTGCTCGAACCCTGACGAGATTAGGGGCAATTCTGGCACCAGTGAGAAAATACATCGGAGCCGAGGCGCCGAGCCGCGCCCGTGCCGGCGCTCCAGGATTTTTTTTTTAATTTTAACATTTTTTTGAAAATTAATTTTAAATATAATACGGTTAGTTTTTTTTTAAACTAATACTTTTGGCCGCACCAGGACAATAGGTGTGGCCAAATGTCTGTGCCGCGTCATGTATGGTGGCGCGGCAGAGGGCTGACGTGGCGACGATCGGAATCGCTGACCGTTGATGGGGCAAGGTCTGCCGCACCACCGATCTTGGCGCGGCAGTGCCGCGCCACGGCGCATGGCGCGGTGGTACCTGGACGGTTTACCGCCTCCACCGTGCCTCGTGCTTGGAACACCGCCACTCGTCGCGGCCACACGTCCATCCACCTATTGCGGCCACTACCGAGGTCTGTGCCGCCAATGAACTTCGCATCAGCGACCACCCCGTCACTCCATGGCATCGAACTTTGCGCCGGCGTCGAGCTCTGTGTTGACGAGCTTTTTGCAACCGAATATTTCACGCGATTCAGATGTACGTTTCATGTGTTTTTCCTTTCAACGGTCGCTCATACTAACCACCATAATGATTGGTCTTCAGTTCCCCCTTACACGTCTCTCACATTAATTATAGGTGAATCAATCGATCACAAGCACTCGTGGACTCATGGTGTTGCTCTTTAACAACTCATAGGATATATACGTACGCACTCATCGTGGAAGTTCATCAGATGCTTTCGACTTCTGGCCTCCTCCTCCCTGTCTATCTTTTCAGCTCCATAGAATAGATAGAAATGCAACTATAAAGCTGCGATCCTCAATTGTTATTCGGTGCTCATCTGTTGTGTAGTATCTTATGACGTCAGGAAAGCTAATCATGACGGCAGTGCTGCCGCGACGCATAAAAACGAATATGAAGCAAATAAATGAAGTCCGTGCGCAAGTTCATAAGCTGCCACATAATATTTTCATTGGTTTAACATAAGTTCGATATAGCACAACCAACTTAGCCTGCAAGTTTTGGACGCCAATAATAATTTGACCTAACAAACTAAGACCCAGGAGTGTAAGGATCCCTCGGACGCCTCTGTCTCTTCGGATTTGTTGGCAACACATTGGGAGTGTAGCCAACGTCGGTATGGTCGCGTCGACGGTGCGTACGGCTCGTACCCTGCAAGTATATGATACGCACGATTACTTATAATTCTTTATGATCGTTAGTTCATGGAGCATACGTATTTAAAAAACTACCTTTGTTAGTACCTGTGAGGCTCCTTGGGTACCAAGCGGGGCACCACCTAGCTGCGACATGCCGATCTCGTCCTGCGTCCAATCGTCCCACTAGTCGTGTTGTCTGCGGAAGCCCGAGGGGCGTCGTCGTCGTTATCGTCGTCCTCGTCGTCCTCGGTTGCAGGGTCCTTCCCAGCGCTATGATGTGGTGGTGTACGCACCGCAAAAGTGGCACATGTCATCTGCTGAGAAGAGTCGGCTGGTGTCCTCAAAGAGACTGAAGACGTGCCACCCGACCGTGACGGAAGTGGCAGTTCCTCATTAGGAGTGTCCATGCAGCTCAGCTTCTGAGCTAGCTTCCTGCAGCTCTTCTTCACCTTCTGCATAAATAGACGTTAAAGTTACTGCATTTCCCAAACGCATGTACACTGAACAAATATTTTCGGAACGGACAAGTTTATGTTTACCTCCACAAAAGCCGTGAGAACGTCTGGCCTCTGTCCTCTAGACTCGTGAAGTCGAAACGCTACTTCATTGGACAGCCTTGACAATTATGTCGCCTGGGTACAGAAACGCGGTTGAACAATTTTAGTACACATACTTAGTACCAAAAGGATAACAAATTGTACCATTTAAGTATCTTACCACGTATCTTTGAAGTGGGACTCTCTGTAGTTGTGTGTCCTCCACAGTGGTAACATCGTACACATCTTCGATGACATCTTCCTCCGAGTCCTCATCAATCACCTCCTCAATGTACGGGGGCTTGATATGTGTCCTTGTAGACCTGTGAAGCCACCACAGGTACTCGTCGAAGGTGTGCTGGTCGTGTGGAGGGCCCGTATGGACCGGATGTCGTACCATGTTCTGCCATGAATGGATGTGCGCGCTGTGTGTCATGCGCCAATCCTTGGTCTTGTACCTCTTCCTGCGGTCATACCTGCAACAAAACGATGTTAGTTGTACCACACACCTCTAAATTATAGCTTTGTTATTAATCGATAACACATCCGTATGATGCTTGGTTGGTGGAGTAAAGCGGTGGTAGGCAGCCTGTCATTCTTCCAAACTATCTGTAGACCCTGATGGGCAAGTGAATCTCAACCATATGGAAGAAAATAAGAGGGACGTCGCAGCAATACTCGTCTGACTCGTCCCTAGTGATAGAACTAAGATAGTACTAGAGCTCCTGAGCATCCCAAGGACACCAATGTACCTGAAATTTCGTAATTGAGTTAGGTTGTGATATAGTGTACATCGAACAAGACACATGTATGATAGTAAAGAGAGCGTAACCTGGTGCTGTGTCAGGACGTCGAGACCGTCCGTGTATTCCATGTACTTGCGCCTCGTATTCTCTCTAACTAACTTTGCTTCCGTCCAGATATACAGAGCTGTAGGAAGTGTATCATGCCCTTTTCATCGATGCATTAAACACGATAATGAATTAGCCATTAATAATCTCATCATATGTAACTGTCTCGAAGAATATAGTGAACCGAAGTACTTACCGGTAAACCATTATTAAGGGGCCTTCCAACGGGCCATCGTTCCCAACACCAAACCTGGAGTAGGTAGGAGCATCCCCCAAGGTTCGCATATCCTGAGGTGCGACGTCAGGCAACGTATAGCTGTCGATACGTCCATGCCAGGACTACGCTGCTCCAGTTGTACGCCGCTATGTTCTCCCACGGCTGGCGCAGTATATCAAGAAAGATCCAGCTGATGGTGTTGCCCGAGGCGTCTAGGAAGAGGAAAGCACCAAGAAAGTGCCAGAGCCACACTCAAGAGAACCTGTCGATCAGAGCCTCCTCAGCCTGTGGGTCCAAGTAATCAAAACGCTCCGTGATCTAGGACGACGAAACACTGGAACTTTTCCTAAAATTTACCAAAGAACATGAGACCCGATGGCTGTAGGAAAACAATGCAAGTATTAAATAGGCTTTAATTTCTCACTTATTTTTCTTGAAAGCCTCGTCGTCCGGTGGAAGAAAGCCAGTAAACTGAGCCACCAGCTCCCTCTAATGATCGTTGTCAACTATATCTGTCACTAGAAGTCCCCCCAGCCGAAGGCCAAAAATAGCCTTCACGTTCTGCATGGTTAAGGTCATCTTGCCACAAGGTAGGTGGAACGTGTGGGTCTTAGGCCTCCACCTGTTATAAGAATAGAACGACTGTTAGTTGTCTCAAATTTATTACAAGAAAGTTTACGTACAAAGAATGCGCCCGCACCTGTCTACAGCTGCAGTAAGTAGTGCTGGGTCAAGGGGCGGAAGACCATGGTTGACAATACGGACAAGCTTGAGGAAGCCGGCACACCGTATGTACGACGCGTAACGCTCGTCCCACTGGTGCGTCCTGATGTGCGTGCGGGGCCTCAAAGGAGGTAAGGCCACCCCTGCGTCGTTGTCACTCAAGATGTGTGCTCGGTGCTGGTCGTCGTACTCCACCTTAAGAATGGGGTACAACGGGTGCTACATGGGGAGGCTATACTGTTACAAATTGATAAATAAAGCATTAGAGTATTCAAATTAACAAAATTTAAATTAACATTATGTAGCATTGCAAAATTTGAACTACTCGTTATGCAATATGAAAGCACATGTATATATTCAAAGTAAAATTAACAGACATATCACGCACTAGTAACATAAACAACTTCATTAGAAATATAAGCATTTGACGAAACTTCATGAAGTCATCAAAATCGACGTATCACACACTAGTAAGTACCGACATTTATAAACTAGTATCTATACTCAAAATCTCTAACTAAATAACTAACTATAAACTAAATAATAAATATCTAATCAATCTCTAAACCCAAAATTTCAACCTCAAACCTAAAAACTACCTACGTAAATCACAAATAAATTCACAAACCTAACTATCCTAAATCACTATCATAAATCAATAACAATCCTATATTACTAATTATCCTATATTCACTAACCTAACTATCCTAAAATTCTAACTGTCCTATATTACTAATTATTCTAAAACAATAATAATAAAAATAACATGAAATCGTACCTTAGGAGCGGGTGGCCTTGACGCACCGGCGTTCATGGCGCGGCCGGCGCGTGCGCGGGCGGGCGGGCGGGCGGGTGCGGGCGGGGGGCTCGCTCGCGATATTTATTCGGCTCTGCCGCGTCACGGATCAGGGCGCGGCAGTGCCGCGCCAAGATCGGTGGCACGGCAGGCCCTGCCCCGTCAGCGGTCAGCGATTCCGGTTGCCGCCACGTCAGCCCTCTGCCGCACCACCATGCATGGCGCGACACAGGCATTTGGCCGCGTCTGGACAATAGGCGTTGCCAAAAGTGTTAGTTTTAAAAAAAATCGACCGTGTTAGATTTAAAATTAGTTTTCAAAAAATATTAAAATTAAAAAAAAATTCTGCCCCGGGCCCCGGCCGAACCTCTGCTGGTGCGAGTAGGGATGAAAACAGATTGGATACGGATGTATATCACCGATGTTACATTTGTTTTCATATTTCTGTCCGGATTCGGATTCGAATACGGACAGTGTCAACTATGTCGGATAGGATACGATTGGATATCGACGTCATAAATATCTGATTTGAGTATTTGGATACGGATACGATATCGGATATTAGATATCTGAACTCGGATACGGACAGATCTCAACCCATTTAATCGGATTCGAATATAATAAAAAAAAAAAATCCGCCACACTGCCACGGTTGCCACCGCGGGCGCATCACCGATCCACCGTCGCGACGAAATGCCTTTCATGCCCCTTGCCCCGCCTTGTACAGTTGTACTACTCCAAACGGGCCTCCCCTCTTGCTTTGCTGCTCAGCGCCGCAGCGGAAAAGGGACGCGTCGTGTATTCCGTGCCCGGCCCCCCTTCCCTCCTCGCAGAGTCGCAGCCCCCTCGTCCTGACTCACGCGACGCGCGCGACGACGCGGCAGAGAAAGCCAGGAACTCCATAAAGGTTTCGGTTTCGGAAGCCACTCCACACCTCCACTGCTAGCGAAGGGAGCCAGCAATGGCGCATCGCGGGCCGTGACCGGCGTCGCTGGAGACGGGATAACAAGAATGGCTGCGGTGGCGCGCGGGCCTGCGATGGCGCCGGCGGCCGTGCCGGGCGCGAGGGCGGCGGCTGCTGCGGCCGCGGCGGCGGAGGAGATGCGGTGGCGGCAGCTAGACAGCGGCGTGAGCGCGGTGTCGTTCGGGTTCGTGGCCACCGCCATCCTCGTGTCCATGTTCCTCGCCATGGCCATCCTCGAGCACTTCCTCCGCCCCCCCGCCCACGCGCCCGGGCCCGGGCACGGGCACGCGCCGCCCCGGGGAATCCTGCGCCGCCTCCGCCTCTTCCTCGGCCGCGGCGGCGAGCGCGGCGCCGCCCCCGGCGCGGATCTCGAGGCGGCGAGGAAGCTCCAAGGCCACGCGTCCCTCGAGGTACTGGCTCCTACGGCACACTGTTCCCGCACGCTCTCCTGGCCTCCCGCCCATCCATGGCGCCACGCTTTAATCATTCCGTCGCCTAGCCTTTTTTCCTCAGCTTTCTGTTCTCGCGTGGCTTGCTTTTCGCTATTCTGTGTGTCTGCGCATCTGATGGACCTGATTGCGAATCTTGTCGGACCCCGGTTCTTGTCGTCCTCTAGTCTCTGCCATGCTCGAACATAATGCAGCGGTGGAGTGGAGCGAAGGCATCTAGTCCTAGCGAGGAAGATGAAACTGCAATGATGTCTTACCTGTAGCTGTTAAATAACTGGCCGTTAAAGAGATCGTGCAACTGCAGTCCCGTAGGTTTAGAAATTAGTACCACCCCTATTATGATTCGCTGCATAATACTAGGTGTTTATCTGTGTACAGGGAAAGGTCATGCATTGCATTACTAAAAAAGGGCAAAGGAAGCTATTTTTATCTGATATTCACATTCTAGTAGACGTTTTGGTGTTGTCAAAACATAGAAGCTGTTGTTCAAATATGCACTTGAGTTCTACTAGGACTGATGTAATCCGAGAGATTAGGACATGTCGTTTAATTATTTTAGTGGGCATGCCATTGTTGGTTGCTCCAATTTCATATATGCCCATCATGTACATACTCTGCTTTTGCATCAATACTTTTTTAGAAATTTCGTTCTTACTAATTTCTTTTGGTAGCGCTGCCATTTATACTGGTCTCTGGAAAGTGGGGGAGAAGTACTTGTTCAGTGCCGTGAGAGGTTAGAGTAGATAATGGCTAAGTTCCCTCTATCTTCCCCAATTTTTATCCTATGGCTAAGTTCAGTTAATGCATCTGTATACTTTGTGACAAGAATCTTCATATTTCTCTGAAGGAATATATAGCGAATGAGCCATAAAAGATTGGGACCTATAATCCTTCAGAAAGGAGAACATGGGTTATGGAATTGAGAGGGAAATTTGGCTGACAGCAGCAAACAGACAAGGGCCCATCCTTGTCTGCAGCCACACCAAAATTTGGTCCCAGTGTAGTTTAGGAATTGCAACCTTGGTTGTCCACAGGACCACAGCTACACAAGGTCCCAGGTGCAGTCATCATTTTTGCTGCTTGAAAGTTGTTAGTAATGTGGAGCATCTTATTATTAACATGGGTCACCAGTTTTGTTTGTTTGTTTTTTGTTTTTTTGAGGAAAAGATGGATCAGCAGTTGAACTTAGTTACTGTTGTAGTAGTGGGTTAGACCATGGAGATAAAAAAAACATTTACTCTCATGAGAGGTGTACCAAACCACAAATATAAATTACGTTCTTCAAACAATTTGAAAAATTAGAACTTTTCCTATCCAACTACTGAAACATCCATTTCAGTTTACTGTAGAAGCTGGCTGGCAGATAGATCCATACTGTCCTTATTTTCAATTTCAAGTCTATTGCTTTGCTATGCAGAGTTCAGACAATGTAATGTAAAAGTATGCACTATGCACTACATGCGATAACTAATATCAAAATTTTGCACTAACTGCTTGCTAACTTCATCTTGTGTTCTAGTGTATCAGTGGTGGAAAAGTACATTAATTGTAATTTGTAAGCAAACTAGCACACTGAATCGACAAGCTGTAGTGCTGTACCCAAAAGTGGACAGTACAACTACCTGTATTCAACTCATGTTCAGCATTAGTTCCTGCTTACCAGTGCACAGGATCGACTTTTAGTGTTCACTGGGGGAGGTGTGAAAAAACTAAATGCTAAACTATGTTGCAGGAGACTAGAGGATCTGGCCTGAACCATTTTGCCTATTTAACTATGGTGACTACAAGTAGGATTGATAGCCTCTTCTAGACCTGGTTTTCTCATGACATAGCGAAATTACCAAGTGCAGAAAAACCATATCTATTGTGCAACTGCTGAACTCATCTGTGTAAAATACTGCCCTATACCTCGATCTTGTAGTTTTTGCCAGTTTACACAAGAACCTCTTCTTGTGAAAATGGAAGCCTTTCGACTTCATTATCATGAAGTTAGCATTTGCTCTTGTATGAAAATATCATGATTTCAGATTTCAGTTCCATGAAAATATCTCGCGTGTTTGTTTCTGCTAAAATATATCATGCTTCCCCATCGAAATATACCACATTTTTGTTTTTCACATTAGCCACAGTGGGCTCACTTGAGACATTCTCATTGACCGCTTTCTTCATGATGCTTGCAGATACCTGTTTACCCCAAAGGCGTCTCAGTTCTGATGCCGGGGCAAGACATGCCAACGTTCATCGCGCATCCTGCCCCTGCTCCCTGCCCCCCAGAGAGGATCCGATGGCCATCACACCAGTCCCCTCCTTTCACTGGTTCCTCGTCCAATCCTAGCTAGGGTTGCTGAAGCAAAACCACATTCAGAGCGCCCGGCTGTTGTCAGTCAACCACCAAAGTATGTGCAGGGGCAGCCGTGTGCTCTGTGGGCGTGTTGCCGATGATCCACTCCGTCTCTGGTGGCTCAGGAGCATGACAGTCAAGACGGGCTCTCCCCTTCTCTCTTTCTGTATCTGTACAGGTTTAGGTCTTGTTCTGAAGCAAGTTTTATACTGCTGCCCCCTGCTGCTGCATTGTGGCGGGCGAGCGGCGGCTGGTGGATCCGTGGAGCTGTTGCTGCTGATCCCACTTGCGTGTGTTAGTAGATGCCTGATGGAGCATGTAATGTTAAACTCTCTTGGCAAATGTGGACCTCCAGATGTTTAATTTCAGGAAGTCTTTTCGTCTGATTCTATTCTATCTGATGATTGGTTTTCGAGTGCCTGCTGTGTTCGACGTTCAAAAGAAGTACTGCATATTTGCATTTTTTCCTTATTTCTCGAAGCAGAGAATTACCAAGGACCCACAGGTTTATAAGGCTGAAAACATACGTTATCAGAACTGTGGGCAAAGGTGTGCGAAGGCGCCAGGCTGCGTGTGTGGTCAAGTAGCGGCCACCTCACCTGGCTTTGTTTTCCTTTCGGTTGCTGCGGTCGCTTTCTCGCGCGTGATAATGCCGTAATTGGTCAAAATCAAAATCAATAGCAGAACGGTATGACTACAACCGTGCGAAGCGGCTCGCTAGCTTTCCGTTCTCAGGTGACTACGCCGTCTTGTGTCGATGCTGAACCTTGACAGTTGACAGGTTCGGTGGTGACGGGCGACCCGGCACGTCAGACGACGCTCTAAGTAGACAGGCAATTCGACAGTCCAAACGGCGAAGCAGTCATTAGGGGCAAGTGCCCAGGGTGTCATTCGGTAGTCTGTCAGCGTGCGGGGCCCTTACTCGACGGAACGTCTCGTTCAGCTAACCTGACAGTGCAGTGACAAAATCACGCTGCAACCGCGAGGTAACGAGACCGTAACCACTGTCCAGTAAGGGCAGTCCCAATGAAAAAAAAAAAGTTCCTATAACGTAGGATAGCGCAGCGAGAAACAACTGCTTCACAATGCAAGATTTTCTACCGAGGTCCAAGCAAAAATTTGCCCGATCATTTAACGGATTCCTCTCTCCCGTCTCTGGATCTTCTGCGGCTCTGCGCGTTTGGCTCTTTTTCCTTTTCCACTATCGCGTGTGTCCGGCCGCCGGTGTTGCTAGCTTCTCTCGACACATTCTCAAGTCTTGCTTGCTTCTCTTCGAAGATGGAACTCGCCAATATCCTTCCGGGAAGCTCCAGTAGATGGTTTTAATTGGATCGAGGTGAAGAGCGGAGGAAGAATCTTGCCGGCGTGTGGCTTTTATAGCGAGATTCTGCTCACCTGTGCGTGGGTAATGGCCAGCAATTCTGCCTCGCCTCCAGCTTCGCGAAGGCGCTCCAGAACGCCGCGGTGTTGGGCGTGGCCCCGCGCAGCTGTCACCGGCGCCGTCGGCCGCCGAGCGGGAAGCAGCAGAGCGCGTGCACCTGTCTAGAGAGTTCTCCTGCATGTACTCTGCACCGCGCTGCCTTGCGTGCCTGGCACCGCGCAGGCACTGGCCACCGACGCCGTCGGCCGCCGAGCGGAAAGCAGCAGAGCGCGCGCATCGGATGGGGCGATGCGGGCCGCGCACGCGAACGTCGGGGCCTCGGCGGATTTGAGGTGCGGCGTGCGTGAAGCTTGGACCGGCGGCAGCACACCGGATCCGGGAAGAGGGCGATAGAAACCGATCGTTTCTCCCCAACGCGATTTCGCTCGTTTCTTCGTGTCTTAACCGCGTGAGGACGTCGTTCCTGGAGGAGGAAACGGTTTCTCCTTTCTATACCCTCTCTCTACATTAATTCCTTTACCACTTCAGTAAATTGCTGAGTTGTCAATGTAATTAAAAAAAATAGAAATCACCGTCAATGTTCTGCCCTAACCACCGCGAGGCAACGAGACCGTAGCCACCGAGGCGAGCCCTACTGGTCAGACCTCAGTCGCCACTCGCCAGCCAGATCTACTGCTACTCCGTACGGCGGAATTGCGGCCGCGGCAGCTCGACGGGCGGACGGAGACGACAGGCGGGATCCGGGCCACTGTTTCACCAACCCGATTATCCAATGCCCTCACCGATCGACGCCGCCTGTTCACTTGCGCGGTTCGTTGCGCCTCCTTGTCGCGCCGTACAACAGGGCAACTTGGATTAAGCGTAATTAACTTTCCCGGGATGCGGGGCGACCGGGCGAGGACAAGATGATCCGTGATTACCGGGTTAGCGATGCACGTGAGGGCAGCCGTCAGTCCGTCACTCCTCGTTGATGGCACTAACAATAAAGTCCATTTATTTTTTTTATCCCAGATCGCAGTAATAAAATCCACCATGATTTGGATTCGGCCAGGATTTGGACATGCTGTGCTGCCGTCCTGTCGTGTCAGTTCGGCGACTCGAGGCGGATCGTCGGCCGCCGGGATTGACACGTCCCTCTGTCCCTCATTGTGTGTCGTTCTAGGAGTGTCAGTAGATATCCAGATTCATATAATATTTAATGCACCTATACATCCTTCATGTCTAGGTTCAGATACTTGTTTGCTGCACAAGCACAGAGCCAAAACGACTAACATATCGGGACGGAGGGAGTACGGCTACAACGGCTGCTAGACCGACCCCTAGCACTGGCCATTGTTTCATTAAGCCCTCGTGTAGTTGCCCGGAATCGGCGCCGGCGAAGTACTGTAGATGACTGTATCGCACTGTAGTATTTCGTTTGTATTTGGTAATAATTGTCCCATCGTTGACTAATTAGGCTTAAAACGTTCGTTTCGTAAAGTACAACCAAACTGTACAATTATTTTTGATTTCGTCAACATTTAGTACTCTATATATGTACCGTAAATTTGATGTGACGAGAAATCTTCTTTTTATATAGTGCCAAAGTTTAGATTTTGAGTAACTAAACACCACCTAACTTTTCAAAAAGTACAGGCAGGGCCGTTTAGTAGCCGTTACAGCCGGAAACCGACGGGTATCCACCATCAGTGTCCATCGCTGGCCACGACTAAAATATGTGGGTGCGATTACACTTTAACAAACACGCCACTTTGACGATGATAGCCAATCACACTGCACCGTACCGTACAGCGCCAAGCGGATGCACGCCAAGAGCTAAAAAAAAGCTTCGTCGCCTTTCCTCTCTGGCGTGGATCCGACGGTCTAGCCTCTAGCGTCGTGCGCCTTGCTGGTTCTGGTTGGAATATAAGCCAGAAGTATTGCTGATTGATTTGGTGTGAGAGAAAAATATTGTTGTAGCTTATAATCTACGATTGTATAAGCCAAAACGAACAGGCTGATGATGCTCTTCGACAGTAGGTATTCGAGTGCCCTTTTCTTCTTCTTCTTCTATGTCTGTCTTGCTGGGATTGCCGGTAGGAAAGGAAGTGTTATTCTGCATGGTGCGGACGGAAAAGTACAGAGGGAGGAAAATCCACGTGTTGTTCGCCCGCTCGCGTGCAGTCGTGCATGGCGACGACAGGCACACGGGCGGAACGGATGCCATGCCGATGCGCAGGTTCTCAGAGATGACGTGACGTGAACTGGAACTGTGCCCCCGGTGAATTTTAGAGTACGCTGGAATCGGCCCTGGAAAGACGGGATAAAAGGCTCACGAGGTGGTAGGAGGTAGTACTCGAAATAAACACTTGCAACAACATGGAACAACTACTGCAACATGAGATTGAAGCAACTGAAACATACTGCAACATCTCAAGCAATATTTTTGCAACATTGCAAAAACATATGTTGCAACAATTAAAAAAACCATTGCAACATTCTAAAATCATCTGTTGCAACATAAAAAAACCCATTACAACACGGCGAGATCTGACCCCCCGAGAGCTCGCCGGAACTCTAGCCACCGCCGCATCCCTTAGAGGAGGAGGAGGAGGGAGGAGGGCTCGGATCTAGATTCAGAGGAGGAGGAGCAAGGCCTCAGATCCAGATCCCTCCGCGACCTACCTCATCAGAGCCGCCGCCGTCGTCCTCATCTCCGGTGGGGTGCGGGAGCCGGGTCACAGGGAGAGTGAGGGTGCATGGAGGTCGTGGAGGGCGAGGGACGGAGGGAGGAAGGGAGCATGGGCGGGCGGGTGTGCAGCGAGCTCACGTGCGGAGGGAGGGAGGGAGGGAGGTTGCGGACGGGCGAGGGACGGAGGGATGAAGGGAGGGAGGGAGCTCGCGCGGCGACGGCGCGAAGAGCGGGCAGGAAAGCGGCGCGGAGAGCGGGCGGAGCGGGTGAAGTGTGAGTGCGGGGAGAGCGGGTGAAGTGAAGCGGTGTCGGATGGGCGGATAAGTGAGGCGCGATCGGTGGAGTCGCGAATGGTAGTCGGACGCGCGTCGGCGCGTCGGATGTACGCGTCATAGCATTTGCCGTAAAAGAACAGCCACACATGCACTCCATAAGAATGCACATATGCAAGTGATAGCCTACAAACATCGATATTTGTCTGTACTCCTGATAGATCTCTATAGGCACTGTTTTAGGGACAATCGCACCAAAAGAATATAGCCGTATAAGTAAGACGTTAAGACTGGGGTATAATCCTCTCCTATGGCTATTGATATGTACAACTACCTTCACTAATCAACATCTAAGTTTTTTCTTGTTTCTGGGATTATTTGCTCTCTTTCTTAGGCCTTCTGTATTTGTATGAATAAATTGGTTCACTATTTGGTGAGTTAGATGGCATGAGAATTTGACAAGGTCATTTATATTTACGAGCAAATATATATGTGCATTGTAATGAAAACATGCAACTTGTAAATGCGCTGTGTTCGAAATAAGACCTCATGTTGGATCTGAATTGGGAACGTGTGGATGGCAAGAGTGAGATGTGACGGGAATTGGAAACTTAAAGGGCTGTTTGACACAGTTGTAAAGACCTTGAGCCTACACATTGTATAAAATAAAACATATTTATTTAACACAGACATGATTAATCTAAAATAATAAGTTTTTTTTGACTAAATAACATCAATGTGGCCATTCCGTTGCTCAAAAATAGTACTCTCTCCATAAAAAAAACACAATTCTAATTTTAAACCTGGACACAAGTAGGCTGTTAGTAGTCAGAAATTTCTTGCCCTTAAGACTTTTTTTTCAACCTAAAATCCCATGAGCTGCTCCGTACAGCTGCTGTCGCCAGCACTGCTCATTCCCAGCGGCGAGCCGATGGACACTGGCGCTGGCAGCGGCAGCAGCGGTGAATTCAAAAGCGGCTCGTTTCGGTGGGGGCTTGTCCTTTTCCTGCCTGCCCCACAACCCCTGCGGCCCTGCCCCGAGTGCCCAGCTGTTCCGCTCGCCTCGCCTGCGCGCACTCAACACAGATGCTCCCCCTCGCCGCAGTCCCGCCGCATTACACGGCCCGCTTTGTCCCCTTTTCCGGCGCCCGCGACGGACTGCGACGAGCGGATAGATAGATCTGTGCAGCTGTGCTGTGCGTGACGACCCAGCTCTCTATCTATCCCCGTCCCTGTCTCGCCATCCTCCTTTCTCCTCTTCCTCCTCCACTCCCCACCGAGCAGAGCGAATCCTTAGCGGGCAAGTCTTTCCGAGTTTGCGGAGTGGGGCTTTAAAACGCGGCCTGAGAAAAGGAGGACCGCACTCGCTGCTGCTGGTCGCTTGCTTTCGGTGGCGAGCGTCTCGGTAAAGCGGCGTCGGCGTCGGAGGCTGCGGCAGAGACTGGACTTGCTTGCTGCGCAGTGCAGTGCAGTGCTGCCTTGGAGACAGGATCCTGCTGCAGGTATCAGGGCTTCTTCTTCTTCGCCTTTCTTCTTTCTGGATTCTGGAGGTTGTCTGGCGTCCCTGGTTTTTCCGGCTCTACTTCTTCTCTCGTCCCCGCTTTGCATTCCCACCTGTGTGCTCTCTTCCATGCGAAGATGTTAAGGCGTTAAGCGATTTTTTTTTTTGGAAAGATATGTTAAGCGAATTTCAAGTGATGCTTTCACACACAGGCGAGAAGAGATGCCTGAAAACAATTGCAGTATAAGAAGCGTCGTGATTTCTTTAAAACGCGTAACTGCGAGAAGCGAGAGTTATTTTTTTCCCTCCAGAAGATGCTTGTGAGTTTGATACTGAATTTTGGTCCTTTTTCTTTTTTGCGTTCCGAGAATCTTCCCGCATCAGCATTGTTTACTTTCTCGTGCGCCTCTCGTTCCTTTGTCCCCTGCGTTATACTGTTCCCTCCTTTTTTTGTTGACCCCAGGCTGTAATCCTCAGGGACTCATAATTGATCAGTGTGTCCAAAGATCAGAGAGGAACGTCTGCTAATGCCCACATTGGAGGATTGCTCACGGATATGCTTCTGGTGATGGGCAACCCGGGGCGCTCGCGGCAGCTGTCAGCCCTGATTGCTTCCGCCGCCATCTTGCTGTTACTCTCTGCGTTGCCGATTTGTCGGCCCTACACCTACGAGCAAGATGGTATGCAACATCCTTTTTTTTTTGCTGCCACTATTTTTCAAGATTCAATATTCGTCAGGTGGTCAGGGTATATCACACACATCGCTATGGGTTCGAAAGATCACGCAGGGTCGCAGATTGAGATTGTGTGTTTTATGCTTACAATGATATGAAAATGGGTTAATTTACTGACTCGCTACAATTTCCATGTTATGTGTTTTCTTATGCTTGTCAGTGTTTGCGATAAATGGCTTGTACACGGCACTTGGAGCACCACAGCTGCCTAATTGGACTTCAAATGGTGGTGACCCCTGCAATGAGAACTGGCAGGGTGTTTCATGTGTAGCGTCAAATATCACCTCCATGTATGATCAGTGCATATGTATTTTTCCTGAAGTATTTCAACTCAGTGAGTCCTTTTGGTTAACTGAACAATGTAGCATGTTCTTCTTGTAGAGTACTCAGCGGTGCAAATTTGGGTGGACAGCTGGGCAACACTTTGGGGAATTTCACATCATTAATCACCTTGTAAGCTGACAATTGTAGAGTTTGTGATGCCAGTCTGTTTGGGTTCAGAATTCGTGACATTCTATCAAGTTGGCACTTAACGCTTCCTGATTTACCTCATTTAGGGATCTCAGCAACAATAATATCGGCGGGACCATACCAGATGGTCTACCACTCACAATGCAGAGATTGTATGTTTACTCGAGCATTCTATTGCTCTTTCCATCCACTTGCATGATTATTTTCTTACTACAAGACCTTTCTGTCAATCACAGTTTCCTTTCAGCTAACCAGCTAAGTGGTAGCCTTCCAAGTACATTGTCGTCCCTTACATTTTTGACAAGCATGTAAGTATATTACTGCCAATACAAATTCACAGGCCTTTAGACCTTGCTATGATAGTTTCTCAATCTGTCCCTCCTATGTTCTTTCATTTTGCAGGTCACTCAATAGCAATCATTTGACTGGAGCGATACCAGATGTATTTTCAGCACTCACTGGACTTGCAAATTTGTAAGAGCACTCTAACTTGGATAACAATGTTATTCTACAGATAATTTAAAGCTACTTATCAATGACAATCAATCTTAATTAGAGATTTTTCTGACAACAACTTGACCGGTCCGTTGCCACCTTCAATGGGAAATTTGACAGCATTGACTAGCCTGTGAGTACTGAAAGCCTATTGCACTATCATTTGTGATGGACTTTTCACTATGTTTAATTACCTCATTTTCTACAATCATTGCAGACATATTCAGAACAATCAAATATCCGGAACCCTTAATGTGTTGCAAGATCTCCCTTTCCAAGATTTGTATGCCCACTCCATTATAGATTCTCTGTTTTTTCTTTTCCTGAAGGGTAAATGAATTGGGGAAATGAAATTTCTGCCTTATTTCATGACAACTGTTTAATTCAACAGGAACATTGAAAACAATCTTTTCTCTGGTCCCGTGCCTGTGAAATTATCGAACTTGCCAAACTTCAAGTAAGAACTCAGAACCTCCTTGATTGGCCCTTTTTTTGGCGGGGGTTCACAGTGTTCATATAATTTAATTTACTGCCCAGGAAGGATGGGAACCCATTCAATACCAGCATAGCTCCATCTGCGCAGCCTCCCTTGGCGCCAACACCATTACCATCAGTCCCACCTTCAACAGGGCATGTCCCCTCAAAAGAACCTGCACATTCTTCTAGTGTTCCAGGTGGAAGTACTTCAGGATCAGGAAAACATACTACACTCAAATTAGTTGGATATATTCTTATTGGGGTGGTATTAGCAGTAGTTCTTGTGCTAATTGCAATGTACTGTTTATCCAAGTACAAAGAAAAAAAATCGAGAGGTGATATTTATATGAAAAACAAGATAGGAAGGGTACCTCAGAAGCTTGGAGAGCCTAAAATCAAGGAAGTGGTAGAAATGAAGGAGTCACCACTAAAACTCAAGAATAATGCTGAGAAAGGTTCCAATTCTTTCTCTTGACACTATTCTGTAATATCTCTTTCTCTCTGATTTTTCCCTCTTACCTTTAACATCTTCAATATTTTTAGCAGCTTCGAATGTTGTTTCTGATGAAAGAGAGGAGCAGAAGTTAAAAATGCCAACGTCAGGTGACTGACTTGAACCCTAAGAAAATGCACACAATTGTAACTATTATTATTTTATTTCGGTGTAAGTTTGAATACAGGAGAATTAACAGATATACTGGCATATGAGGCCCCACATTTCCTCAATCTGTTTACATTTAAAGAATGCTTTGTGCAGAAACTTCAAATGTGGTTTATGATCCAAGTCGAAGGGATGGGCAGAACTTAGATTCGTCGATGGCAGGTAAATGAGTTGAAATTCAGTTGCATCAGAACCCAGAATTATTATTCCAGTGCACTGCAAATTTTAGCATACGGAAGTTAACACAAACAATCACATGGCAGCTGTACCTGGGGTTGTTACAATGAATAAAAAAGAGCACGTGATTGATATGGAAAAGGTTGATAATTTTGTTGAGGACCAACTGCATCCCCCGCAGCCGATTGCACCGCGGACTGAAAAAGTCATTGTTAAATCAAGTGTTCGTACAAGAAAGGGAAGAGTACCTTCAGTTGAAAAGGTGGAATCGACGACTACTGTCAAGTCCTTCTCCATTGCATCCCTCCAACAATATACCAATAGTTTCAGTGAGGAAAATATCATAAGAGACAGCTGGTTTGGTAAGGTATATCTGGCAAAGCTTCCTGATGGAGAGGTAAATGCTTCAGCAAAACTTCAAGTAATTGTTATCTTCAAGTTTGGGTTCATGATACAGTTATCAGCTCTGAAATTATGTATTCATTTTTTAAGCAGCTACTGGAAATTTTGAAGATCGACACTTCTAACTCAAAAGTGCCAGTAGATGCCTTTCTTGAGCTAGTTGTGAGGATTTCTGAACTGAGGCATCCTAACATACTTGGTCTTGTTGGATACTGTGCGGAGTTTGAGCAGCGATTACTTGTCTATGAGTACTGTAGCAAGATGACCCTACATGATGAACTTCGTCATGTAGATGACTCAAGCAAGCCATTATCATGGAATGCTCGCCTCCAAGTTGCTGCGGAGGCAGCAAAAGCATTACAGTATGAAGACATAAAATTGCCCCTATCCTATTTTTTTAATTATTATTTGTGTGCTGTGATTTGAAAAGATATCTGAAAATGCTGTGTATATCTTTTCTTTTTGCAGACATCTTCATGACAGTTGCCAACCACCAGTTGTACATCAAAATTTTGAACCATCTGTTGTTCTTCTCAACAGCACCTTAGTTGTGCATATTTCTGAATGTGGCCTTGCATCATTAGCATCAAAATCAGTTTCTCAGGTAAAATAATGCTAATCACAATATTTTGATATTAGATTTTCTCTTACCTATTAAGGATGCTTGTAACTAAAGGTGGTGCTATTTCTATTTTGCCAATCCCGAGCTATCTATTGTATCTTTGTTTGTTAGTTCAGTCTCTTGAAAACGGGTTTGTATTGGACTATTGGCCACATTTATATATACCGAGCTGCAAAATCGTATGATTGTGGACAATTCATTTGTACTTCAACACATTTGTTAAGACAAATATGAACCTAAACATAACTAAAACATGCATTATGCCGTGATGTTTTTTTGGCCTGTAACAGTTTTCTATTGCATCTGTACCTGCCACCTCATGCTTGTTTTCTCCTTCCATTTTGTAACCATATGTGATTTTAGTGGGCTATCTTTTTCTTTATATTTTGATGCTTTAAAATTAAAGTTCCATATACAATGCTATTCTTTGAGTTTTGGTTATGAACTTATTATATATTGCTCTCATTAAAACTTGCCAATTCGTTTCAAAGTAGTGAATAGTAGAATCCATGTTTGATGAGAAGGGAGGGAATGCTATTATTCCATCTTCTTATAAACCTTTATTTTACTTTGCATGACAGTTGTCCGGACGCACCTTATTCCATTATGAAGCACCTGAAGTGCATGAATCTGGATCAGTAAGTGATCGAAGTGATGTTTACAGCTTCGGTGTTGTTATGTTGGAGCTTCTAACAGGGCGTAAACCTTATGACAGGTAACATTAGAAATAAAGAACACAAATCCATTTTTTTACACTCATCTGGCACATTTATTTTTCTTGAAGATGATTTCTGAGTTCTGACCTACGGAATCTAACAACTTCACATGGAATGGAATTTGCAGTTCACGTCCACGAGCTGAACAACATCTAGTGCGATGGGCCACTTCTCAACTCTATGATATTGATGCCATAGCGAAGATGGTTGATCCCTCCATTCGAGGACAATGTTCTGAAAAGGCATTATCCCGTTTCGCTGACATTATTAGCCGCTGCATTCAGGTAAAAACATTTGATCCTACATCTGACATCCTCTTCGCATGAAGGTATGCAGTGTGACTAACCTTAAACTTTATGCAGCATGAACCGGAATTCAGGCCACCAATGTCTGAAGTTGTCCAAGACTTAACTCGCATGGTAAGTAGTGTATCAAGGGCTTCCATGTAGGCGATCCCTTAAGGAAGGGAAAAATGTGGAGGCCCGTGCTTAGAAATTAGAATTCAAGAATGCACCTCGTTTTGGAGCTTCTTGCCAGATTCAGTTCTCTCTGGCCATGTTGCAAGACGCCTTTGATGATCATTGATGCGGTAGTAGGATATTTTGGGCAACGCAAGATGGATGGAACACAATGGCAGGATGCAAAGACTGCACCGCGTTTTGTCCATTGTCAGTGATACTCCTCTGAATCTCTGGTCAATTTATAGTCCAAAGCTATTGTTGTAATTCTGTAGTCTGCACAATACATTTCTCAGTGCCCGGTTCCAGATCACTTGGTGTGATTATGCGTGGTTATCTAGACCATATGTAAATACCAAGACGTCAAACAAATATATTAGAGTTTGCTCGTGTTAAAGGTCACTCCGTGTCGACGATTGATTTCACTCCATGTCTATGAGGCATTATTATCTTTTGCTCCTTTTGTTGAGATGCCGCTGAAAATTTTCTGATCCAATTCATGGTTGTCGGATTTAAAGTCCAATCCTGCAATCCAATTCCAGTCCAGTGCTTTTTCCGACACGGACCCAATCCAGTCCCCATCGGGTCATCCGATTCCGAATTCCAATGCACTACTCCACGGTCGCAACGGGAAAAAAAAGTGGAGCGAACCCAGGAATAGGAACCCAGAAATGAAAAATCCATCACCCACGCGACGCGAGCCAAACCCGAAAAAACAGCAGGCGGGGCAGGGAAACCAGACCGCCGGCCCCGAAACCGCGACGACCCGACACCTTGTCCACCTCTCCTCCTGACCTCCCTTTCCGACTCCTACTGGCTATCCACCGCCCGTCTCCCCTGCGATCAAGCCGACCAGAGCCGGCAACCGATGGTGGTGGTGGCGGTGGGAGGGGGCGGCGGCGGCGGCTGGGGGACGTGGGAGGAGCTGGTGCTGGGCGGCGCAGTGCTCCGGCATGGGGGCGCAGCGTGGGCCACCGTGGCCGACGAGCTCCGGACCCGCTCCCCGTGCACCTTCTCGCCCGAGGTACAACCCCGCAACCTGTCAAACCCTAGGTCGTGTTTACAGCTCGAGACCGACTCGGATACGGATTAGGGCATGGCCCTAGGGCCCCACCGGTGCGGAATAACTGTCTCCAGCTAATATCGAGGCTAGGGTTCCGTGGCCCTACCTCTGCGAATGCTTGATTTTGCAATGTCCGTAGAGCTATGCGATTCTATAAATGCTGAATTTCTGTGGTCGTAGATGGTTGGTTCCTAAGTAGGCTGTGATTGGATTTGATTTACCATGCAATGATTTTGAGTTGAACAAGGGGAAGCCCAGTAAGAACCATGTAGGCATTAATGAAGTGCGATACAGTAATTAGCAATGCCATGACAATGCACATTGCATGGTTTGTGCACAAATTTCTGCTTACATGTTCTTATAGCCATTGAAATGATGTGCACTATTTGAGTATTTTCATGTTCACACACGAGGAGCACACTATTAGATGACAGCTATTTTCATAGAAACAAGATAGTTTCCCAGGCAGCCTTCCTCAACTTGCTTGGGACTAAAAGGCTCTGTTGTTGCTGCTGTATAATTTCCTAGGCATTTTTGGGGTGCTACTACTATGTTGCCTTTTTTCCAACAGTGAAATGTAGTAGAACCTTGAGCCTATCAATGTGCGTTTTTTGTGCAGTTTGTTTTACACATCAAGTTGTTTCTGATTGCATTGCAATTCAACTGTTTTATTATCATCTGGAAGTTATGGCAGACTGATCAAGTACAGTTGTTAATATCTGCAGGAATGTGAAGCAAAATTTGCAGAGATACAGTTGCGGTACTCTGCATGCAAGTAAGTGATACTTGATTGTGTGATGTTCATGCTTTGTACCTTCTTATCCATTACATGACCTTGCAAATTGGATGAGTGGCATAGAACAACTACTGCATATCATTATATATCTATATAAGTTGAAATAATATGAATTTTGAGCCTTTTTTATGAGCTGATTAAGAACTTTGTGAATCTTTAAATATAACAGTCGGGTAGAGTCTTTGCTATTGTGCTAAAAGATAACATGTAAGCAGCATGCTACATTTTGATCATATTCAACAATACTTCATCTCAAATTATAGTTTACTTTAGCTTTGTGCCTTTGTCCTAAGTTAAACTTGTCTAACTTTGACCAAGTTTATAGAAAAATACATCAACATCTAGAATAACAAATTATTTTCATTAAATTCTTCATGAAATTTGTCTTGACAATGCATTTGATTGAACTTGTAGATGCTAATGTATTTTTCTAAAAACTTGGTCAAAATTAGAGAAGTTTGATGTAGGGCAAAACTAAAGTGAACTGTAATTTGGAACGTGGGAGTAGTTGCTAATCAGCATGTCTGCTTCTGCACTCAACAATCAGAAATGCCTGCACTTCTTTCTATTCGCAAGTTGGTGATTCACGTTTTTAAATTTGCATCTTACTACTTCACAAGTATACATAACCAACCGTTTGAAGAATGGATAATATACAAGGAAGAGAATAAAGAGGGAAAATACTAAAACATAGACCACTTAGTGATCAACAACCTCAGCTTTAAGATTGGATTCTCAATCCCATAAGCAATAAGTTGTTTATACAACAATGCAGGCATTGCACTGCCTTTCAGATGGCTGCAGTTGAATAGATAACTCTGATGTGAAGCATTTTATATTTTTCTGAGTTCTGATCATCCTATTTGCTTCAATGCAGTGCTTGGTTTGAAGAGCTTCGTAAGCAGAGAGTTGCTGAACTCAAAAGGGATTTGGAGAAGTCGGAAAATTCTATTGGGTTAGTGACAATTTGTTCACAGAGCATTTTTGAAGTTCAGTTGAGCTATTTATATTTTGTTCTTATTGTTGACTATCCCAGATATAATCTTTGTCGATTGTTTTTCATCCAGGCAAGTCATTGTTTGATACTTTGCCAACTTTTTGGTAATGTGTGATCTTCCTTTTACTCTTCCAGATCCCTCCAATCTGTTATTCAAAGCCTCAGCAATAGCAAACATGTTGATGGGAGTTCTGAATGCCGCACCAGTCATACTGAATCATGTCCGCGCTCCGAAAATACAGCAGATACTAATTCCTCAGGTAAAGAAACGTCCAGGGATAGATCATCAGCTGCTAGTTTCACAGAGGAAGCAAGCAACAGTCAGAAATCTCAGAAAGTGCAGCAGTGTGATACTGATTCAATTCAAGCTATCAATCCATCACCAGATGAGTCATATCCCCGGGCCCAAGTTGAAAAGGTCGGTCCCAAAGATGGCTTGCTTTGGGGTTCTAGAAAACAAAGAGGAAGGAGAGCTAGAAGGACACTTCTGAAAGGTGGTGATAGTAGTGGGGATGGTGAGCCTACATCTACAGCATGCATACAGAGGGAGGGTTTGTCTGAAGGCTGCATGAAGAACTTGAAAACTCCAAATGTAGAATCAGTTGTTATGAAGAAGGGTGTGAAAACTCCAAAGGTAGACTCTGGTGTGATGAATAAGGATTTGAAAACTCCAAATGTAGGATCTGGTATAATGAAGAAGGGCTTGAAAACTCCCAAAGTAGAATCTGATTTGATGAAGAAGGGTGTGAGAACTCCTAAAGCAGAATCTGATGTAGTGAAGAAGGGGTTGAAAATTTCCAAAGTAGAACCTGATGTTATAAAGGACTTGAAAACTCCCAAAGCAGGATCTGATGTTATGAAGAAGGGCTTGAGATCTCCAAAGGCAGAATGTGGCCAGCCTGTGATTGAGAGAGTTAAACTGAAGCTGGCAGAAATTTTGAATACTATATCGACTCAAGATGACTGCAAAATGTTGCAACGCCAACTTGATACCCAGGTATGATGGGTTCACCGAGTTTCATCACTTTTCTATTTTCAGTGCCTCAGTGATGGTCTAAATTATCTGTATATATATACTTCACTGATTAATATAGGACTTGTTGACTATTATGACTCCTTAGGTCATTTGAGAGATGGGATACTTCATGTGGGTGCTAATACTTTTATAACTGTTATTAAAACGGTTCCGCTCTTTTTTTTTCCTGCTAGTTACTCAACTCAGATTTTTGTGGGTTTTTAATTACGGTTATTTTCTTACTAGCTGGCTATAGTTGATTATGTTACTCCCTCCGTTCCAAATTATAAGTTGCTTTGACTTTTTTGGTTCATCCATTTTGCTATGTATCTAGACATCTAGATGCATAGCAAAGTGGATGTACTAAAAAAGTCGAAGTGACTTATAATTTGGAACGGAGGGAGTACTTCTCAAATCGATTGTTCCGTCAAATCATTCTCAAGGTCTGTGAAATAGCATGAACACTTATGGACTGAATTTCATCTGACTCCTTACCTTTTCGTCTATATAGAGGAAAAGAGCTAGATATAAGAAGATGATTCGCTGGCATATGGACTTCCGAATACTTCACTCTAAGGTCAAGAGTGGCGCAATCTCTTGCACCAAGGAGCTCCTGAGAGATATGCTCATTTTCATCAATAATGTAATAGCCTTCTACCCGAAGGCTACATTGGAGCACATGGCTGCGGTTGAGCTTCGTGACTTTGCATGCAAAACAGTGAAGCAGAGTGCAAGCTTGTTCTTGAAAAGCCATGGAGAGACCAGAACAGCTGGTGCCCCTGTAGTAAAGAAGAATGCTCGAGCCCTGCAGCCTGGACACCCTGGCCCTGGTGATGCAAGGGCAATCAAGGTTTCTTCAAGGGACACTACTGCCAAGGAAGGAGATGGCAAGAGACCTTGCAGTGATGAGCTGGCTAATCAAAAGACTATACAGAGAAATGAGCAAGCCAAGAAGAGAGGTGTGGGTCGGCCTCCAAAGAGTGGGCAGAGGATTGCTGAGGCGCAGGAAGATAGCCCCATCAAAGGCCGGAAAAGGGGTGCTGGGGCACTGGTAGATAGCCCCAGCAAAGGCAGGAAGAGGAGTGCGGCAGCACAGGAGGATAGCCCCAGCAAAGGGGGCAAGAAGAGCCGGCGGTGAAGCTACAATCAGCTCAATGCCGGTGAAACTGTGTACAGCTTAAATATATCATAGGCTGGCCCCTTCCAGTGTTGTTTAACTGACAAAAAAGTTTTTGTCCCAGTATTCAAACTGGCGTAACAGGAAGGGGTTAGCTGTTTTTGATGTTGTTTTGTAAGGAGCAAGGACAGTTAGAAGGGAACCCTCGTTTTCCTGTAGAGATTATCCGAGTTAGGCTATACATGTCTGACTGTGTAATGCTTACTCCCTCCGTCCGCGTGTCCAGGTAATTGCGTTTTTTTTGGACGGAGGGAGTAATAGTTTAAGTTGTTATACCATGTGAACTGATCTTGAACACCGACAGTTACCTGTTGACTGCACCAGACAGGAAAGACTGCAGGGACTTGAACGGTTGAACAATTCGGCTCTTGGCAGCGAGAAAGAGAAGCGGCAGTGCTGGGCTGATGCTGGGCCGCTTGCCGTGCGTCGCTCTTTTGGCATGCATCCGTTGGGCCGTGCGTCACCGTCGTGCACACGGCACACGCACTAGCGGCGAGGCAAGGAACCAACAAACCGAGCGGAAAACCCGGTCGCGGGCGTGGCCGAAACGGCAGCTGCGCCGCCTGCGCGCTCGTCACCCGACTACCCGAGCGGAGGATGCCGTGTGGGGCGCTCGCTGCGAGCACTGAGGGGGCAGCGCGGGTGGAACTAGGCGAGGCGCCACCCGTCGCGTTTCCTCTGAGGCTCTGACCCGACCGTCGCTGTCGCGCTGTTCCTCGGGCTCTTGGCTCTCTGGCTCCCTCCCGCGGCCGCCTCCGCCCGTGCCCGTCCCCGTCACCGTCACAACTTCCACCCAACCTTTCCCAATCCCTCCGGACTCCGGCACTGCGAGACGTTTCGTTAGCCATTGCCCGGCATCGCCGCGACACAATCAGCACCAGCGGTGCCCTCGCTGCCAAGGCGCCCACACGTGTGACGAGTGGCTGGAGGCGCCTCCACGGCTCCACCACCGCCCATTGCGCGCTCAGCTCCGAGGCCTCCCGCCCACCGCGGCATCATCTCCGGCTCCTCCCGCCGCCGCGGTAATTCGTTTTGTTCTCACTCAATCCGATAGTACAAATATCCGCGTGCTACACCTGGTATGTCATGGATTGGTTCTGATCGTGCCTTGGGACTTGGGTGCTCCTACCTGTAATTGGGATTTAGGAAACGATCTCTTGGGACGCCCTCGTTGTCGCGAGGTGGCTCCCGAGCTGGAAGCCTGGAATTGGAGTCTGGAGGGGTGGGTTAATAAAGTGTAGCGTAATTCGGTCGCGGCCAGTGCGTCAGTGTTCCTGCTCCACTCGTCATTGATGCGTTCGTCACACCCCTTTGCTGTCAATTTGCTTCAAGGGGACACTGCTGCACTCCGAACAACAAAAGCGAGATCACGCATGATGCTTGCACCGGACGTTCATCTATTCGTTCGAGATTTCACCACCTAGTTAGCTCCCTCTCCTTTTCCGTTTTACCAGCAAAAATATGGAGAAAAGAGATGCTAAAGTATTTTTTTTACCTGATGTGTGCCTGGAACCTGTTGACTTAAGGTTGTTTGAGTGGGTGGTGGTCGATGTGTTCAGTGGGTGGTGGTCGATGTGCCTGAACTAAGCAACACGCCAATCTTTCCATTATGAAATTATTAATGATACTGTTTGTTACGCTGTTTTTTGGCCTGCTATCCTGCAAGCAGGGCGTCATGAAATGATCCTCACTTGCTTGAGTTGCTTCTTGACACCATAAGAAGGTGATCCATCTGTTTCCAGTCGTACACAGAAAACTAGTGTCTTGAAAGATAAGGTGAGCTTGCTTGTGTTCTTTTGATGATTCCTTACTTATTAGTGGCATCTACATTTTCTGAACCCTTAAGGTTGGTTGAGTGTGAGGTCAGGATACTATATTGCTACCTACTTTTGATTGTACAGAATGGTAAGGGGGGCGATAGGTGTCCTAAGATGAAACTGCGGTTGCATCTGTTCGTCCTGTGCGTGATAATCATATTCCTGGTGTACAACATGGCTAACTTTCAACATAAGCAGACATCGGTAACAATCAATATCCCCTGGTTTATTGTATAATAACAGAGTTCTCTGAACATAAAAGATTAATCTTATGTGATTATGCAACTTTACAGTTGGAAGCAAAATCTCATCCATTTGATACAGTGACGGTATGTGAACACATTTCCTTCCATCAAAAGTCACAAGATTTTTTCCCCCCTATTAACCAGAGGCAGATTTTCCTCTGTTGCTAAGATATGATTTGCGCCTCCAATGTAAATATCAGGTGTCTGACAGAGACGCTGTTAAGGTGCCTCAAAAAGCGGAGGCTAGGATTGGTTATTTACCCCATGGTATAGTGGAGTCTAACTCCGACATGGAGTTGAAGCCATTGTGGCTGACAAGTGCGCAGTCAAAGGTTAGTTAAGTACAATATATACCTGACGAACTTTGATTCCAGTACAATATTTCTGTCGGTTTCACTTTTCAAACTCAACAAGCATTAGCTGTTCCCACCTCATAACTACAGAATCTTATTTGTTTAGTTATTTAATGCTCTGTGGGTGTTTTGTCCTAGCAGAAGTCTAAACAAAGTGATCAGTTTTTGATTGCTATTGCTGCCGGTATAAATCAGAAAAAAAGTGTGGACGCTATTATGAAGAAGGTACTTCATTTACACCTCTTTAAGCGGTAATTTGCACGTAAAATTGTCATGTGACTCTTGATTATTCAGTTTCTTCCAGAAAATTTTACAGCTATATTGTTCCATTATGATGGGAATGTCAATGGGTGGAATGATCTACCATGGAGCAAAAGTGTGATACATATAGCTGCTTCTAACCAGACTAAATGGTATGGTATCTCCTCCTTTGCACTGAAATTCGGCAAGCCTTTTCTCTCATTTTAGCTTCAAGATAAGATGACAAGGTATCTGTTTTTATAGGTGGTTTGCAAAGAGGTTCCTCCATCCTTCTGTCGTGTCCATGTACCAGTACATCTTTCTTTGGGATGAAGATCTGGAAGTTGATAACTTTAACCCGAGAAGGTATTGTGTAATTGTATTACATGGTACCAACCTTATGTTGTCAAACTTATCAATGCCTAGCAACAACAAAAAAAAGAGTAAAGACGGACACATCAGAGTTCTGTTTATTGGACTTTTAAATCTTGGTTCGGGCAACTACTAGTATAAAATGACAGTTTTCTGGATGTTTCTGCTGCCAGTGCCAGCCTGCCATGTATGTGCTAGGCGGCAAACAATTTCTTGAAAATATCCAGCTTAATTTTGTGTTCTATATAGGAGAAATCTGTGAAGAAACGGCATATTATGCTAACCCCCTCCACACACAAATGCGCGCGCGCACACACCAAATGTGTTTGTTTGATCTTTCCATTCTCTGCACCAATTTAGCTAATGCATTGATTCCTTTCAGATACTTAAATGTAGTTAGATCAGAAGGGCTGGAGATATCACAACCAGGTCTTGACTCTAAGCTTTCTGAAATTCATCACCGAATAACTGTTCGTAAAAAAACAGAGACCTTTCATAGGTAAGTTCATGTAGTGCAACTTTTATTTTGGAAATGTGTGGTTACATCATAACTAAATCAAACACGATGTGTATTTTGACAGAAGAGTTAGCCGGGCTAACAAACAGTGTTCAAGAGAAGGACCGCCTTGTTCTGGGTATTTCTTTCTTGAACCCTTTCTTATGCTACAACAGAATTGCTGATTAGCTCTTGACATTTTTACCGCATGATCGATTTTCACCAGAATTGTCTTACTATTTACCAACCATGGTATATGCATATGACAAATATGATTGAGAGCCGTGCATGACATGATAATTGTTTGTTTGATCTATAGATGGGTCGAGGGCATGGCGCCTGTTTTCTCAAAGTCCGCTTGGCCATGTGTGTGGCATCTTATCCAGGTAGACTTTATCTTCATATGATTTCTTAACCATGTTCTGTATTTGAACTTCTATTGTACCAGACAATATGACTGTTTTCCTTTCAGTGATCCACAAGTTCTGAGCATGAATTGTACAATATGGTTTATGGTGTAGCATTAGATGTCCATGTGCATCGTATTCCTATTTTGGAATTTAGAGTCAGGGAATACTTGGAACATGCTTAACCGTGAGTAACCATGTTGAGAAAAGCAGGGGTGGAAACCCAAACAGGCAAAGCTAATACAATTTTTAACCTGGGCTTAGTGTTGAGTCTTCACATTTTGTTTCTTTCTGATATGTGTGATGTCTTTATATTTTGCTTCTTTCTGAAATAATATGGAGTGCAGAAGCAATAGATATATACAAGCTAGGAGCTAACTACTTGTCTCATTGGCTACAATATATTTTTTGATTTATAATATTCACAAATCACAAGGTCAGTTTTGACGCTACATTCGTCAACATTTTGTGTCATTACTTGTGGATAATTCTTGAATTAGATTCATGTTATTTCTATGTATTATGATCCTCTAGCTGAGTTGGTTAGGTGGCTTGAGTAACACTCCTCAGGTCCTTGGTTCGACTCCCCGTGGGAGCGAATTTTCAGGCTAGGGTTAAAAAAATCTCGTCTGTCCCATGGCAAAGCACAGGTCTAAGGCCCAGCCCCGATCGTGGTCGTTCTCACATGGGCTATGGTGCTGCTGTGTATGGGTGGGGAAGGGGTTTGAGGGTTTTCTCGACCTTCTTAATGCAATGCTTGAGGGCTGTCTTACACCCGTAGGTTGAGTGTTTTTATGGTCCTAGTTTTATAGGTGTTTATGAACTCACTACAGTGCCTTCACATACCTTCATTGCTCCACGCATTGTCACTGCTGCATTTGTCAGGGACACAGGCAAATATGAGTCCACATTAGTTCATAGGTCTTTAAGCTGTTTTTGAAAAAAAAAAGTACTTTATGTGATAATCTCCTTTGTCTTTTATGGTTTTACCTGATTGATTTTTGTGGAGTATTCCAGATATTAATATATCTACATTGTATTTATACAGAATGATCTTATCCATGGATGGGGTATCGATTACAAGTTTGGATATTGTGCTCAGGTTTGATAAAAATGTTGTTCAAGTAACTGTGGCATGCCTTATAATTTAAGTTCATCTAAAGCACAAAGTATTGAAAGTTTTTCGTTTGACCTTTGTCCATGCAAAAAAAAGTGTTTATTATATTATGATCAGTATTCCCAAGAAAAATCATATAGCACTATTTTCCATCTGTTCAATTAATATAATTTTTGTATGGTAATCTATTGAAAGTTATCGTTTTTTGCCCGAGGTGATATATAAAGGAATAGAAACATTTGTACCTCTTTATGCTCTTATGCATCTTGCATCTTTTAACATAGTCATTCTGAGTTCATGACCTCATTGTCCAAGCAAACTTTGTCGTCTTTTTAGTAAAGACTTGAAATAAAAGTTTTCTTTTTCAAAAAAAAAAGAGTTTTTTTCTTAAACTGATTTCAGGGTGACAGGACAAAGAACATCGGCGTAGTTGATAGTGAATTTATAGTTCACCGAGGAGTGCAGACATTAGGAGGTTCTACAGTAACAAAGGTTTGTCTTAACTCCTGTTTTGTTGCTGCAAGTTAGAACCTTGGTGTTTCCTGCAACTCTTGCATACAAAACATGGTTATGTCTAAGAACAATAGATCATGGCAATATTTTTCAGTACATTCCATGAATTTGAGCTGCGCTTCCTAATGCAATAATACGCAAGCTTTTGTGTGTTCTCAGAGAAAAAAAAAATGTGGTTCATCTGCACTTGTGCATAATTCATACAATCCTTAATTAAGTTTTTTTATGAGAACAAAAGCCCTTTGTTTCCTCATAAAACTGGTTACATGCCATCAAACTTCTGTATTTTTGTTATGGGAGTATTGGAAATGGGGTTGACCTCAGTTAAGAAAAGCCCTTTGTCATAATTAAAAAAAAAACTCGACCCGCGGGGTTAAGACAGCCTCCGGCATTCTACTTAAGATAGAAGGTAACCTTCTCACGCAGGTCGAGAAAACCCCCCGAAACTGCCCCACCCATATACAGCGGCACCATCACCTATGTGAGAACCTGAGCTGGTTCTTAGACCTATGTTTTTGGCGTGTGACAGATAAGGGGATTTTTTAACCCCATCCGTTCGCTCCCGAGAGTTACTAGAGCCATCTATCCAGTTCGGCTAGAGTCATAATTGATATTTTATGAGGTAAAGTTATTATGGGAACTAGGAACTTTGGGGCCGTTCACTGGTCTTATCAGACCAGCCCGCCGGCTGATCCCCCCTCTCAATACACTGTTCACCAAACCAGCCCAACAGTGTTTTTCTCTCACAACAAACCAGCCGGAACAGTGTTTTCCAGCCAAGTTTAAGACCAGCGAACGGGGCCAAAGGAAATGTCTTTTGATAATACTATGCCTTCTATCTGTATATTATGAATGTTCTTTGTTGGTGTGCAAATTAATGTAAAATGTTTCCTCTGTTTTTCTTTTTAAATTCTGGAAGGATGGTACTCGTGGCAAAAATGCCCAGCCACTTCGTCAGAAAGCAGCTCAAGTCCAAAAAACGAGAGTATGTTCTGTGTGCCTGACCTTAAAGAAAAGTTTGATGCATACTACGTATGTTGCTGTATTTTATTCTGCGACCTTGACACCTTTTATGATTTACCAGGGGAAGGCACCAGGCCTTGATATGCGAACAAAGGTGAGCTAACAAAGCATTTGGTATACTGTACATCGTTTCAAGTGTCTAACTCGAAAAATGTCGGTGGAAGCTGAAAATTCAGATTTCAAAACCCTGTCACTTCACTTGAATTAGTTTATTTTTATGGGAAAACACATGAAATAAAAAAAAAAACTCAACCCGCGGGGGTAAGACAGCCCCGGGCATTGTGTTTAAGAAAAAGACCTTCTCACGCAGGTCGAGAAAACCCCCGAACCTCTGTTCCACCCATACACAGTGGCACCGCAGCTCCCGTAAGACTAGGCTGACCTTAGACCTGTGCTTTGGCGTGGGGCAGACGATGGGATTTTTTTCAACGCGCAGATAAACTGCGCCTCCTTCGACCAACAAATTCGCCCCCGAGGGGATTCGAACTCTGGCTGGTAGGGTGCAAAGTGCACAGCCAGACCAACCGGTCTAGCGTTCGCTGGGCCTAATTTTTTTTATTTCCCTTCAGTTGACAATAACAGCGTAATAATCAGCTCTAGCTATCCAGATTATGCAACGCATCAGAATTTGCATGCCATTAATCGATCAGTCCTCACAGTTTGCCACAACATTGTTTCGACCTTGCAGATCCGGAGAAAATCACGATCGGAGCTTCGTGATTTCTAGAAGCGCTGGGACCGGGCTGCAAGGGAAGACAGAACATGGGTTGATCCGTTTGCCCGCTCCCGAAGAAAGCGGAGGAATAGAAACCCACAATAGATCAGCATAATCTTTACTGTTACACTTGCACAGAATTCCATTCGCACCTTCGATTTTGATAGTGTATAATTGAATAATCAACGCTCGCAAGGACGAAACGAAACAGATGACCACACGTGAAATTTTGCGGGGCAGCGAGTTCCCACTGGAAGCTGTTGCTCATACTGACGAACTAGTTTGTGTTCCTAATCACTCAACTGGGACTCTGCTTTCGAAGAGCGTGGGCAGTGAGTGCAGCCGTAGCATAAAAACAGAGGTACCCACCCATTAGCAATGAAAATTAGTGGCTCGATTGCTGATTGTAAGCCATGGGGGGGGGGGGGGGGGGGCAAACAAACAGGCCCCGAGTACAGTGGTGTTTTTGTCGTTGGCTACTTGGCTAAACTCTGCATGTTGCTACATGCTACCCTGTGACTGCCTTCGGAAACAAAACTCAGCACAGCGAAATGTCTGATCGTGCCTGGGTTGTTGACTGTCACGCACGAGCGAGGAAAACAGAACTGACGGACATGTCGCACGTCCACGCAATTTGTCGCCGCGTCGTGTTTCAGGGACAGGGACAGCTCATCCAAATCGCTGTTTGGTAATTCTTGAAACAGGGCGTCCGTTCGTGCCGGACGCTTAGAATGGTGAGTTTTGCGAGCCGGTCCAACTACCGCCTCTAAATGAAGCGATGTCTGGTGTGGCCTTATCATTTGAGCGAGTTAGTCTCATCTATTATTCACTGAGCCAGGGGGTGTGTGAGATTTTGCTTAAAAAAAGGTGGGCGAGATGCTGACCCAAACCTAGCTCACTAGAGTAACTGTTGTGGCGATTCGGAGATTCAGTGGTGGTGGCATGGGTTCAGCGATGCAGCCGCAAAGACAACGACATCCACCTTGCGCACGGCAGCCCATCTCCGTTCCTCGGCGCCGCGACGTCAGGGATCTTCTACGCTTCTCTTCTGCACTCTTGCGGCCCGCACCTCCAGTAACCACTGCGCTTCACGCGTTCGGTTGTCAGCGCGCAAGCAAGGTGACGGCAGCTCCGAGGCCGGCGCGCGTGGGAGGCAAAGGTGCCTCCGGAGGCCCACGTGCGAGCGTCGCGTGGGAGACGAGCACGGCGACGGAGATCCGCGTCGCCGCGCAGAAGGCAAGGGTGGCTATGGCATGGAGCTGGTAATCCGTCGCGGCCTTCTAGAGCGTGTGGACCCGCAACGGCCTTCTCCACCGAACCTATCGCGGCCTTCTCTACCAGAGAGGTGAGCTCTATGCCACTAGCGAGCTCTATACCGGTAAACTCCACGAGCCGATGAGCATCCATTCCGAAACAGCAAGGAAATATTGCGCTAAAAGCGCATGCTGCAAGCATATGTTTCAAGTGTTTCAGATGTTTCAGAGAATGTTTTATGCGGATGTTGCAAAAGTACATCGCGATGTTACACATGTTGCAATAGTTGTACACGTATGTTGCAAGCTTCTGTTTGCAATGTTTCATCTGTGTTTTTTTCAACGTATGTTACAAGTGTGTTTATTTCGATGTTGCATATGTTTCACGCTTATGTTGCAAGTGTTTTATCTAGATGTTACGTATGTTTTGCAATGGCTTTCAAGTGTTTTTCATGTGTTTTTGCAAGTGTTTTAGATGCATGTTTCAAAGTGTTTCATCTGTCTTCAGGCGTATATTGCAATTGTTGCATCTGGATGTTTCAAAAATAGATTGGGTGTTGCATCTTCTTCCTCGCTTTCTGCTGCCTTCCTCTGCGTCTCCTCCTCCTCCCGACATCGATTGGGCATCCACCGCCCCCTCCCTCTCTTTCTCGATGCTGGTGACGTTTGGGGCGACGTGGACCTCATGTAGGCGCACGAAACCGCATGAGAAACGACTGCAAGCGTGAGCGTCCGGACGTACGGCCGCTAGCAAGCTCTATCGCTGTTGCAGCACCAAATAGGCATTGAGACCATGGCCCCTCGAAGTTCCATCAAACCTGTTATGGTCCTTGCACGACGGCCGTGTGTTTTCCTCGTGTAAACGAAAACAGAGCCGCACTCTGTTCCTCTCTTTCTCTCCCCCGGAATTAGGTATCCACCCATGTCAGCTTCGTAATTGACTTATCCAGCAACAATTTGTTTACCCCATGCCGCGTCATCGCCTGTGTGTAAGCGTATTAACGCTTAAAATGCTACTGGTACTCATCGTCACAACTCACAAGAACAAAACACAGCTATCACTAAAATAGGGGAAACAAGATTAAAAGACGAGGTTATATAATCTATGTATATTTTTATCTATATAATCTTTTGTAAAGCAAAACCTCACTACAAGTCTAAAGTTGCTCCATCGATGAGCCCCATAACCAAATAAACAGTAGCAGTACAATTTTTGCTTCACATGTTTTAACGTTCATTCACTCACTCCATGCGACCAATCGCACTCCACCAAGGAATCAATACTTCGTCTGTTTTGTTTTATAAGTCCATTCCTATAATGAAATGAAACAAAATCCACGATGCATAGTGTCATGTCTAAATATCTAAATGTTGTATGTTGTTTTGCGACGAAATTGTCGGTGTTTCGAGTAAACACCAACGAGTAAATTTGTGTTATTGCGCGTCTGGCCTGGATGGTGTGCTAAAAAGACATAAGGTTTATACTAGTTCGGACAGAATGTCCCTACGTCCAGTTCATGGCTGTTGCTCGTGTTATTAGCACTAAAAAGTTTGTAGTAGGGGTTACAAACAGGCGAGAGAGGAACAGGTCCCAAGTCTCTGATGGAAACGTCGAATGGGTACTGAGAGCTTGGTTGCTGCTCAGCTACGTGTGATGTGATGCGTGATGTGTTTTTTTCGATCCCCTTTGTGGGGTGCTACGCTCTCCCTTTTATAGGCCAAGAGAGAGTATGGATTACAGATGGGAGAAAAGTGGAAAACGAGAGGCAAATGAAGTCCTTCAAGGTGCCCGGTTTTCCTTTTCCCCTATGTGGGGCCCCTGACATGGCAGGCGGTGATGGAGACAGCCCCACACTGGGCGTATGTCTGCTGACCCTGACAAGGCCATGCTGAGTGTCTACCCGCTGATGATGCCATGTCCTAGCATTATCAGCGAGTTGTCACATCCCATCTTGCCCCGGCGGGCGGCGTGGCGGACCAAGGTGCTGATCCACGGCCATACAGGGAGCAGACGGCGTAGTGATCGCACATCCGTTACTATAGGTGATGCGAGTTTCCTCCTGGACCCTAGTGGTTGTCGTGAGCTTCCATCAGGATCCATGCCCCAGGGCAAATGGCGGCGCCCACAACACTATAAGGCAAATATCGGCGCCTACAACACTGTTTTGGGCTCTGACATGCCTGAAAGGTCGCAAAGCGCCCTTCTTATCATATCTTGACGGTACTTTCCTGTAGGCGTGTAGGGTACGGTCCTCGATATTGCGGTTGACTTGAGCGTCTTGCCTTATCTGCTCCGCCTGATTCCTGGGTCGGTATCATGGTAATGTCATCATAGGTGTCGGGCGAGACAGAGCCAGCCCTCGAGGGTCGAGAGAGACGGAGTCTGCCCTCAGACGTTAGGCGAGGCAGAGCCAGCCCTTGGGGGTCGGGCGAGATGGAGTCTGCCCTTAGACGTTGGGTGAGGTAGAGCCAGCCCTTGGGGGTCGAGTGAGATGGAGTCTGCCCTCAGACGTCGGGCGAGGCGGAGCTCGGCAAGCGGTGTAGTCGCGCTCTTGGTCATGCGGATGAATCAATGTTGATGGTCATTAGCTCCTCCTCTTCGGGGTACCCTAATATTGGTCTCCGATAGTAGCCCCTGAGCCCCCGGACGATTCGAGCAGAATTACCTAGGGGATTTTTTGACTTGCTAGCGGGTGTGCGCGAGCGCACCCGGTGGGTGTAGCCCCCGAGCCTATGGAGGAGTAGGATACTCCTTCGGAGGTTTTTCTGAAAGAGAGGATTCTGAGAGCCCTGACCCTTTTTTGTTGCCCACGGCGTGTCCTAAAGATGGTGATTTCTTCTCGTCGAGGTCGGACCCTTCGCGGGTATGGTCGTGAGATTTGGTGGTTGTTTAGCTAGATAGTTTGATTGGGGTCCTGGTATCCTATTCGCGGGGATCCAATCTGGGTAAGCCTGACTAAGACTTAATCGTGGGGCGAGATGCCCATGGCGCTCGTGTGCTTGGGCGCTGGCCATTTGTGGGGCCCAGGTCTTTCCACCCTTTGTCATAGGGTGTTTGGAGCGGCTGTTGGACCTGTTGATGGGCCAATCGTCGAACTCCTATGCCCAGATGGGCCATAGATGCGCTTTTGATCCATATTCCTCTTACTCGCGATGAGTCCCGGTCCGCCCAGGAAGGCGAAACGTCCGGTGAGTTTTCCGAAGGAAAGGATAGGGATTGCATGCGCGTATCCCATGGCGTGACATTATGGCAGATCATGGGAGGCACGGAGATCTAAGCGGACGATTGGTTTCCTCGTATCCGTCGCCCCTATAAAACCAAAAGGTTTGCCCCTAGGATTTCATACTTTGCCTCTTTACCTTCGCATCTGCCACCTTCACCGCTAATCACCTAAGCTCCCCGCATCCGTGTCTCAGTCGTCATCAAGTTCGCATCCAGCCACCCCCATCTTCCAATGGAGCCATGGTGCCACTCTGAAATCACCCTCCAGCGCCTAGAGGACCTTGTCCGCCACGGTCTTCTCTGCGTGCGGACCACCATCGAGTGGTGGCTGCCCGGCGAGGAGGACGTGTCGTCGCCACCCAATGGCTATGTCGTCTTGTTCGCGCGCTTCCATGAGTGCGGGTTCACCACCCCTGCCCACAGATTCCTTTGAGGACTGCTGCACAATTACAAGATAGAGTTGCAGCACCTCAACCCCAATGGGATCCAACACATGGCGACGTTCATCGCCCTATGTGAGGGATTCCTGGGGATCAGCCCTACTTTGATCTATGGTGGCACTTCTTCACCGTCACCCTCCAGAAGAAGAGGAAGAAGAGGCAGGAGCTGAATATGCCAATGAGATGCACCGGCATCTAGCTTCAGAATAACCGAGTCAGTGACTACCTAGCAATGCGGCTGTCGACCTCCAACAAGGGGTGGCATTCGCATTGGTTTTATCTCAAGAATGATGAAGTCGCCGCCTTGCCGGAGTTTACCGGGTGCTTAATCGAAGAGCCCCCAGATTCATTCAGAAAGTGGGGTGTCCCAAAGAAGGACAAGAAGAGGAACTAGGCCCATCTCCCTGCCATCCGCTTCCTGAAGGAGAAGGGGTTGAAGGGGTCGAGAATCATTGGCGCCTACCATGCGAGGAGGGTGGCACCACTAATGAGGCACGCGCTTCCCCTATACGTGATGGCGCTCGGGGCGTGTGGGGGTATGAACCCCTGTACCCTTACTGCTGGGCTTGGGCCAGGCCGGACCAGGGGGTCTGGCCCACTAGAAAACGACGCATGGCCCGACCAATTTGTTCGGAGTCCCGCGTAAGGAATCAAGACAGATTTGGAGATCAAGCAAGATCCTGGTCGGTTAGAATAGGAATCCTTATCTGGCCACCTATGGCAATTGTAACTGGTTAGGATTAGTTTCTAGATCTGTAACCCTGCCCTTGGATTATATAAGGTGGGTAGGGAACCCCTCTAAAAAACATCTCTCATTGACATACAGCAATACAATCAGACACATGACGTAGGTATTACGTCTTCACGGTGGCTGAACCTGGATAAAACCTCGTGTTTGTCTTACGTCACCATCTTATTTATAGCTTGCACATCTGTCTGCCGATAATCTACTACCTTGGACATACCCCTAGGTAGACTGCCGACCATATTTCGTCGATAGTGGCGCGCCAGGTAGGGGGTGTGCGTACTGCTCTCCAGGCGAACAAGATGATCATCATCCCCGGTTCCATGGCTACGCCAAATGGCCTCACGTTCACCATTGGCCAGATCACCTGGACCACTAGCTCCGACGACTTCATCGCCATGACCACGGAGGAGGCGTGGATCCAATCTGCGTCGACCACTGCTTCACCTGCATCGGCTATGGCTCTGACCACGGTGGATCTGGCTCCGGCCATGCTAGCATCGTCTTTAGCCACACCGACAACCCGTCGTCCGCTTCCTCGCTACAAAGGGAGGCAGATCGACAGCACCGACCTGCTCGACTCCATTGATCGGGTCGGCACCAAACTTGCTGAAACCCTTGCTCTGGTAAGTTCGATTCAAAGTCAACCTAATGAGCAGGTAACCACTACCCACAACAGATCTACCCGACCAGCTCAGGCCAGTCGTCCTACACGACTTGGTACAGATCTCGTGGTCACATCTACTCCTGAAGGGTGCTCCGTTCGTCGCCGGCCAGCCCCCGCGATGGGTCTCCGGCTCTCCGAGTACGAAGCCTCGATGGAGAACTACCAGGCCCAGCCCTACGGCCTACGCAACTTCATCAACATGGTCCGGATTGAGGATTATCAAGAAGGATTGGTCCACACAGTTCAAGAGGGTGGCTCAAGCTCCTCGTTCGGCATCGCATCTAATGCCTCCGTCCACACCGAGCTCCAGCATCATGACGATGAAGGCGTTGAATACGATCTGGATATCCCAGACCACACCCCGGGGTTCCCATGATTCCCATCCTTCCCACCAAGGCGAGGAGACTTGATCAATGTTGTTAGTAATGATGAACCACCGGCGGTTGGCGAAACAGAACAAGAAAGGCTAGCACACGAAGCACGCAATATTGATCGGTTTAATCACCGACAAATCGAAGCCGAGGTAGAAGAGGAGGCCCGACGCATAAGGGTCCAGCCACGTGACCTTAACAATGCCTTTGACAGGGTGGGGGACAAGCAGGTCTTCAGGACCCCAAGCGCTAATGTAGCTGTTGCTATGGCGACAATGCAACGACTACCCAATACCCTGGAAACCCAGGCAGTTCATGATGATATACAAGCTTACTTGACGGCTGCTATGGCCTAGACCGTAGAGATTGTAAATCAAGCCCGGGCTCCATTCGTCTCAGTTGAATCAAGCCACAGCCGCTAGTACTCAAGTCGCTCATAGCCACCCAACCAACGTGGCTCGTGCAACAACGACCCATTAGACAACCGTCAAGGCAGAAATGGTGGCCATGATGGTGGTCGGGATGACAATCATCACCGGGATGACAACCGCCGCGACTACCAGGAGGACAACCGCCGAGACAACCATGACAATCGTCGTGATAACCGCGGTCACAGGATTAACTAGGGTGGCAACCGGGATCGCCGTGATGGCAATAACGATCTCCACCATTACCTAGGAGAACATGATCTACGCGATCGCATTAACCAAAGAGCCAACGATCGTGCATCCCACAAAAGCTATCGCCGTATGGAATACGATACTACCCATGGCCCTCCGAGTTTGAAGCAGTTTACTCCACACCTTCGCCAAGTCATATGACCCAAGAACTTCAAGCTCGAAAAACTTCAGAAGTACGACGACAAGGAGAACCCTGAATTATGGGTCATACTCTACGAAACCGCGTGTAGAACAGCCATGGCTGACGAGCATGTCATGTCTAATTACTTCCCAGTCGCCGTCGGCCATGCAGGCCACCAATGGCTGGTCAGCCTGCCGGCGAACTACTTTGATTCTTGGCAAGAGCTCAAGCAAGCATTCATCGACAACTTCATTGCTACTTGCGAGCAACCCAGCAACAAATATGATCTGCAACGGATTCGAGATCGGAAAGATGAGCCACTGTGTGAGTACGTCCGGTGTTTCTCGGAGATGCACATCAAGGTCCCATCAATCTTCGACAACGAGGCAATCGAGGCTTTCATCACTGGTCTCCGCTTCCACGATGCCCTAAGGGACAAGCTTCTCTGCAAGAGACCTGAATCAGTCACAGCGCTCCTGGCCACTGCTAAGAAATATACGGATGCCAACGATGCTAAAAAGATAATCATCGAAGAAGCAGCAAGGGTTGCACGCTCCGACCACCCCCCACACCGCGATGACTACCACGGCAACCATGGTTGGAACGACAATTTTGATCGCCGCAACCAGCGCAACGACTCCCGCGACCACCGCGACTAGCGTAATCAGTGGCGTAATCGCCGTGACAATTACAGGGGCAAGCGTGCTTGGGAAGACGACGGCGAGGTCAACACCGTTAAAAAAGGTGGCGGACGTCGCAACTACAAAGAAGACTACGCCAAAGCATTGAAAGGACCCTGCCAGTTCCATCCCAAGTTAAACTGTACCATGGAGAATTGTCGTGCTCTCAAATCTATCTACACACGCCAATAGGCTTCAGATACATCTGACAAGCTTAACGACGCCGGGGAGCAGCGTAACGAGGACAACGACGATGAAGATGCAGATCCCCGTCACAAGTACGTCAAGCTAACCGATCGCATCCACACCATCATTGGAGGCAAAGTGTCCATCGAGACCAAACGAGAACGCAAGCTGCTCGCCCGCGCCTGCTTGAATGTGGCCAACATCAACAACCTCATCGCCGATCCGTGGCTCCCTCCTTGGTCTCACCGTGAGATCTCCTTCAGCAGAAAGGACCAATGGGCTGCAATACCTGAGCCAGGACGTTTTCCTCTGGTCCTCGATCCTTGTATCCATAAGGTTCAGTTCGACAGAGTGCTGATTGACGGCGGCAGTTCCATCGATATACTGTTCAAGAACAGTTTGCTAGCCCTGAAGATAACCTAGGCGAATCTCAAGCCATACGAGGCACAGTTCTAGGGTGTTCTCCCCGGACAGAGCTCTACACCTCTCGAGCAGATCACGCTACCTGTGCAATTTGGTACCCCAGACCACTTCCGCACCGACTACGTCAACTTCGTGGTCGCTGACTTCGATGGCACCTACCATGCTATCCTTGGTCGACCATCGCTCACCAAATTCATGGCCATACCTCACTACAGGTATTTGGTGCTCAAGATGCCTACCGAGAAAGGGGTTCTAACTCTCAGGGGCAACGTATACGCAGCTTATACCTACGAGGACGACAGCTTCAAAATAGCAGAGGCTCACGACCTCTCTATTTGCATGGCTGAGACCACGCTCGATGCCAAGAAGACCTCAGCCGACCACCTAGAGATCTTAGAGCTCGAGGCCCCATGCAAGAACATCAAGTCCAAAGAGCACACAACAATCCAGCTGGTCGACGGTGGTCCTAGCAAAATGGCCCTTATCGGGGCCAACCTGGATCCTAAATAGGAAGACACGCTCGTCAGGTTCTTGAGGAGCAACGCGAGTGTGTTCGCATGGAAACCCGCTGACATGCCCGGTGTACCTCGGAACTTGATCGAGCACTCCTTAAATGTCGATGGCAAGGCCAAACCTATCAAGCAGATTCAACTATCGGTTGCGAGTTGCTTTCCTTTCTCGATTGCTACTCTGGTTATCACCAGATCGCTCTAAAAAAGGACGACCAGATCAAGACATCCTTCACCACGCCCTTCGGCGCTTACTGCTACATGACCATGTCGTTCGGGCTCAAGAACGCCGGGCTACCTACCAACACGCCATATAGGCCTGCCTCAAAGACGAGATAAAAGACGACCTCGTCGAGGCTTATGTTGACGATGTAGTTGTTAAAACCAAGGAAGCATACACCCTTGTTGACAACCTCGAACGTACCTTTGCAGCTCTTAACACATTCCAATGGAAATTAAACCCAAAGAAGTGTATCTTTGGTGTTCCATCTGGTATATTGCTCGGCAACATCGTTAGTCACGACGGCATACGCCCTAACCCAGAGAAGGTAAAAGCTGTCTTGGATATGAAGCCGCCCAAAAAGGTGAAGGATGTTCAGAAGCTTACCGGATGCATGGCTGCCCTAAGTCATTTCATATCAAGATTAGGCGAAAAAGGACTACCATTTTTCAAGTTGTTGAAAGCATCCGAGAAGTTTGAGTGGTCGGAGGAAGCAGACGCTGCCTTCACACAGCTGAAACAATTCCTTACGTCACCTCCGGTCCTCACTGCTCCCAGAGAAGACGAAACCCTCATGCTTTACATTGCGGCAACTAATTGAGTGGTCTCCACTGCCATGGTGGTCGAGCGCGACGAGCCTAGCCACGTCTACAAGGTACAGCAACCAATCTATTTCATCAGTGAGGTACTCAATGAATCCAAGACCAGGTACCCATAGATTCAGAAACTGATCTATGCCATACTGATAACATCCCGAAAGTTGAAACATTACTTCGACGCATATCGTGTGGTGGTCAAGACCGAGTACCCTCTGGGAGACATCATTCGCAACAAGGATGCGAACGGGTGCATCGTCAAATGGGCAATGGAGCTATGCCCTTTCTCCTTGGAATTTGCAAGCCGTACTACAATCAAGTCTCAGGCACTTGTCAATTTTATCATCGAGTGGACAGACTTAAGCACACCTGCCTCTCAGGGGCCCGATGAGTATTGGAAGATGTACTTCGACGGCTCTCTCAACATCGACGGCGCAGGAGCAGGAGTCCTTTTCGTGTCACCATTCAAGGAGCAGCTCTGGTACGTCCTCAGGATTTATTTCCCGGTGTCCAATAACGCCGCCGAGTACAAAGCATGCCTACATGGTCTGCGCATTGCGGTTGAGCTCGGTGTCAAATGTCTCTATGTCTATGGAGACTTGGCTCTGGTCATCAACCAACTCAACAAGGACTGGGATACGACCAGCGAAAAGATGGATGCATACTGCAAATCAATCAGAAAGCTGGAAGGCAAGTTCTATGGCATCGAGTACATACATGTGGTCCGGGACAAAAATCAAGCAGCAGATGTGCTGTCAAAGTTAGGATCATCCTGAGCCAAAGTCCCACATGGTGTATTTGTTCAAGACCTGCTCACGCCTTCCATCAAAGAAGAAGATCCCATGGTCGACAAGCCTCTAGACCAGCTATTGGTGGCTACGGTTCCAGCATCAAACACCACCGAACCACCTCCGACCACTAAGGAGCCTGACTGGAGAGTACCTTTCATCAAGTACCTAACAGATGGTAGCGGTTACACCAATCGGACAGAAAATGAACGCCTGATGCATCGCAGTAAGCAGTATCTGCTCGTCGATGGCAAATTGTGGCGCAAGAACACGAAGGAGGAAATCTTGATGAAGTGTATAACCCAGGAGGATGGTAAACATCTCCTGGACCAAATCCACTCTAGCTCTTGCGACAACCATGTGGCCTCGAGAACGCTGGTTGGCAAGGCTTTCTGAGCAGGGTTCTATTGTCCGTCAGCCGTAGCCGATGCAGAGAAGCTAGTCCGCCATTGTGAAGGTTGTCAGTTCTTTGCCAAGAGAATCCACGTGCCAGCACACAAGATTCAGACAATACCAGCCTCTTGGCCCTTCGCATGCTGGGGACTGGATATGATCGGGCCTTTCAAACCGGCCCCTAGGAAATTTACATGTGTCTTTGTGCTAATCGACAAATTTTCCAAGTGGATAGAGTACATGCCCCTGGTCTAGGCATCTTGAGAAAAGGCTGTCATGTTCATCGACCAGGTCATCCATTGCTTCGGCATACCCAACAGCATCATCACTGATCTGGGTACTCAGTTCACCGGGAACGCTTTTTGGGACTTCTGCGATGAAGGAGCATAGTAGTAAAATACGTCTCAGTGGCGCACCCTAGAGCTAATGGACAGGTTGAACAGGCAAATGGTATGATCTTGGATGCACTTAAGAAGAGGATGTACAGAGAAAATGACAAGGCTCCCGGAAGATGGCTCAAAGAGTTACCAGCCGTGGTCTGGGGTCTCAAAACCTAGCCTAGTCGCAATACCGGTGTATCACCATACTTTATGGTTTATGGCGCTGAGGCAGTGCTCCCAGTAGATATAGCTTTCAGATCAGCATGGGTAGAAAACTTCGACGAAGACAAGGCCAATGAAGTACGGGAGCTAGAAGTGAATAGTGCAGAAGAGAAGCGGCTCGATTCTTGTGTACGTACAGCCAAATACCTTGCTGTTTTACGTAGGTACTACAACAAGAACGTCAAGGAACGGTTCTTTGTGGTTGGGGATCTGGTCCTAAAGTGGAAGACGAATCAGGCTGGCGTCCACAAACTCGCAACCCCATGGGAAGGGCCCTTCATGGTCAAGGAGGTTACACGACCAATGTCTTACAGGTTAGCTCACCTGGACGGTACAGACGTACCCAATTCATGGCACATCGACAAGCTTGGGCGTTTCTATACTTAATTACTAAGATATGTACTTCTCTTGTATTTTTTATTTAATTCAATAAAGCTATTATGATTTCTCCGACCACTATAATGTGTCACTTCGAAGTCCATTGTTAATCTAACTCAACTAGTTAAAACCGACCACCATCCCTTCTCGGGTTTTCAGAGCAGGCCCTGTCTCCGGTTCCTCCCAACGCGTGCATGGGATCTGCTCTCTACGCTACGGGTGATCGGTAGGTGCTCTCTGGTTTGACTTGTGTGTGTCTACGTGTGCACAGGCTGTGCACCTTACACTCCGACCACAAGACAAACTAGGGCCATACAAACCTTTCAGGATGACATGTCGATTAAACTGGTACAACTAAACAGAACGCTAACATGTTCTCACTTAGTTACACCAACACGATATTCAAGCTTAAATACATTTTCTACAAAACAAACAAGCTTATGTTGATATACAATTACGTTATTACAAGCTTGCCTGAAAGGGTCCAAGTTTACAATAACACAACTACATCTTCTTCCACAGCTATAGCCTATACTATTGGCTGGTCGGGGCACGCGGCACCTGCTGCTCGCTGGGCCTGACATCGTGCAAGGGTCTTGGGGACTCTGGCATTGTTCGAGCTGAAGAAGATGGCCCCGCCGATGCCTGGCTGGTCGAGACCACAGGCTTCGCCGATTGGCTTAAAAATGACAGCGCTTCCAGCTGACTTGTTGATGGCGTTCCCTGTATAGGTGCTGTCGCGCCTCTATACAGGTTAATGTCGCCAATTATTTTTACCGACAAGTCCAGCTGGGTCATCCGTAGCTCCTCAGCCTTGTCTGGATCTACCTCCTTCGGGTATCTAGCCTCCAGGCGCTTGAGGTCAATCAGGGGGTAGTGAGCACGTACCATGCTTAGCACATGTGCGCCTATGTACTCTCTCGCCTCCTTCATGAACTCCTGGAACCATCCCCATGCCTTTTGGCATCTCTCGATCAATCCTAGCTGCGGCATCCTTGGCACGTCCTCTGTTAGCGCTGGATCGATGAGGTTAAGGACCGACAAAATGCTCGTTGCCACCTCCTAGCACCGGCTTTTCCAGGTGTCATGATCCTTGGTGATCTCTAGGCACTGCGCCTGCCAGCCGTCACGGTCTTTTATCACGGCCTCCGGATGCTTCTTCGCATTGATTTTTATAACTGCAAACTGTACATGCTGTTAAGACGCTATATTACGCGAAACTATGGTAGGCAACAAAAATGAGCAAAGGGGTTTAGAAAACTTACTTTTCAGCTCCTCTGTCATCTTGGTCGTGTGGTCCCAGAGCTGTGACTGGTCGTGCGCTAGTTTTCTGTTGTCCTCTTTTAGGCGATCACACTCCATGACCGCACGACTGTTCTCCTCTCAGAGACGGACCACTTCGGCTTCTAAGCCTGCACTACAGCTGTTACTACCAACAATGCAACAACACTAGCAGTATTCGTTATGATAAAGTGGCTACTTGTTCTTTCCTGCTCTTTATTACTGAGCTAGACAACCAGGTTCTGGTTCTGGGACTCTTGCTCCGCCTTCTCATGGTTGGCGGTTTCAAGTCGGTGGCGCAGGCGTTCCACCTCTGCCGTCAGCTCCTTGTTGCTTGCAGTGATCCTCTCAATCTAGTTGAAGCATTTCTTGCGGTACCTTGCAGTCTTCATTAAGTCCTGTGTGCAGATAGCTAAGTAAGACAGCTCGACTAGACAACAAGATCAAGTGGTGAAGCAAAGCCTACCTAGACCTCCGTCACCAGCCATTTCGCCGCCCGTTCAACTTTCTTGGTCTCTTCGACCTCCAGGATTTCCTCATGAACAACCCATTGGTCGTTCCACCAATGTGACACATATACATGTTGTCGCTTGTCCTATGGACGGCCCAGGACCTCCTCCACTTCATCCTCTTCGAGCTCTTCTTCGTGTCTGTAGCATCGACAAACATGCTCTGTGCTCTCACCTCCGTCCGCTGCTCCTTGGTCTGTTCCGTTACCCTTGATGCTAAGGTGTTGCCCTCAGCAGGTTTAGCGCTCGGAGTACTCGTGCTCAGCTTGGCTCTTCCCTCGACCCCCTGCTCAGGGACTGTTGTCTGACTGTTTGTTTGCTGAGGCCCTGACGAATCTTCTGCTATGGGTTCCTCGATGGCCGGCTGCTGGGTAGCCTGCTCTGAAATTACTAGTGGAGCCACGCCGCTTCTGGCTAGCTGGTCCAGACTTTCAGTGGACGCCAAGCTAGTACATCCGAGATAAGTTCAGAAGGCAATCATATTCAATGCAAATTGCTAGCTTACATCAAGGTTACAAATACTTACATGTTTGAAGCATGGAATGATGTGGTGAAGGCGCGTCTCTTTGGCCGTGCTTGCTCCACGTGCTGTGCGGGTGACTCCTGGTCTCCCTCTACATCCAGCACTAGTGCTGGGCCTTGGTGCTTGACCCCTTCCCCGCTTGTCCTTCGCGCTGTAGTGGTCGGCGATGTAGGTCCCACCGGCACAGAGGAGCCACCTTGCTCCATCGACTCTAGTTGCCTCCTCCTCTTTCGAGGGACGAGTCGAAAGGTGTCTGCATCCTCTCCCTCCTCCGCGTCATCGTCTGACAAAGTAAAAATCGCCTGACGACGCTTGCTAGCCACTGGCCGCTTACCAGCAGCTTTGGCCGCTGCCTCCTCTCCAGCTCCGAGCACCGCCCAGTCGACATCCTTGATCCCAACACTGGTCTGGGTGGTTGGGTCAGCTCCTTGTGGCCAATCTACTCTAGGGGGTGGCAACACAAACACTGTCGCTCTATCCTGACCATTAATCTGGGAAACAAATGGGAGTGAACACAGTGAGTTTCTACCATGGTATAAGACTATGGGTACAAGGCAAGATGAGTTACCTTTGGGGGAGGTCAGGCGAGCTTGAAAGCGTGCTCGATGTCGCTCAATCTGACATAATTTGGATCAGCTAAGTTAAATAGCTCTCCAATTCTGGCTCTGACTTCGTTTTTGTCAAGCGCCACCTGCCTCATCCTCGTCGGGTCCACGCTACCTTGATACTCGTAGCCAGGATGTACCCTCCTCTGGCAGGGCTAGATCCGTCGGCTGATGAAGCTCCCGACCATGCTCGGACCGTCTAGTTTTTTCCATGGAATCATCCCAAATATTTCTAGAATCTGTTCCAGGTGCTCGGGCTTCTCTGACTAGCTTGTCCTCTTCTCTGGAATGTACCCCACGTCGCACAGCGTGATCGTGTTTGGCTCTTCACGGATGTAGAACCATTTCTTGTGCCAGTCATCAAGCGATGTGTTCCATGGGTAGTGTAGGTACTGGGCTTTCATGCCATCACGAAGGTTGAGGTACACACCTCCAGCAATCTTCGATCCGCTGCTTCCTTTCTTCCGCAGACAGAAAAGATGGCGGAAAAAATCAAAATGGGGCTGGAAGCCGCCATATGCTTCGTAAAGATGAATGAAAGTGGCGATAAGGAGGATCGAGTTGGGATGCATATTGCAAATCCCAATCTCGTAGTAAAGACAGAGCCCCTGAAGAAAAGGATGAGCAGGAACCCCAAATTCCCACTTAAAGAAGTCTTCAAACACCATGATCTCACCTGGTTATGGATCGGGGTACCCCTCGCCCTCTGGCGCATGCCATCATGCGAGCTCCTTGTTGTGGAGTACCCCCATGGTGACGAGGTCTTCAATGGTCTGCTCGTTGCTTCTCGATTTCCACCACTCCTTCGCCATGACTCCGGCTTTCTTCTGCGCATCACTTTTCGCCATGAATCTGGCCTTATTGATGAACGAGGAACTAGCAGAGGATTGATTGGTATTAGGGTTGGCGAGAGGAAGAAGATGGCTACGGCTGCGAATGGCAATGGGGTGCAGTAAAAAGTAACTTACCTATCCTATACTGTATTTAACCCAAGAGTAATGCCGTTTCGTTTGCCCGAGATTCTTGGGAGACGTGCGCACATGCCGCAGATGGTTGTTTTCATAGCCTCGAGATCTATGCCAATATATGCGCCTCTTCGTTGCTAGTGTGAGAGGGCCCACGCTGACGCACCTACTTATAGGTGCCACGCAACTGTTTGCTTGTCAAGACAAGAAGACAGTATGACGTGCTATACCCGTCTACTTTTTTTACCAGACGTGTCAGATTGAACTTGACATAGCAAGAAAAAAAATACACAAAATAATAGTACAAGTGGCATATGGTTTTTCGCCGCACTTCTCATGCTCGGGGACTGTCCAGACCACCATCGTGCTCGGGGACTGTCTAGACCACTCTCGTGCTCGTGGACTGTCCAGACCACCATCATGCACGGGGACTGTCCAGACCACCATCATGCTCGGGGACTGTTCCGACCACTCTCATGCTCAGGGACTGCCCCGACCACTCTCCGAACATTACTCGAAGACTGCTCTCCTCGGCTACATGTGATTTGTACTCACATACAGTTGAGAGGCATTTATTTAGACCTTGCTACAAGGCTGATACCTAGCCTTCCAGCAAGTTCGAGGACTACATCGGTATGATGCACCTACCGGTGCATCTCGTATTGCTTGTACGACGATTGGATTCTCAACTTCAGTGGGAATTCTTTTTAGACCCTGGCACCACGTGCCTACGTCACCTACTACCAGGCTCGGGGACTAAGTGGGCACACTTCACCTTGCGGTGAATGTGCTTATTTTATCGACCCCTACGCTCTGACTGTTGGCCAGAATTACTATTGTCCAAGGGTCACTTACATTTCTTTTCAGAAATACAAGTGGGCACACTTGATAAGGAAAGAAATCTTTTTCTTTTTTCTTTAGAGCACCATGCATTCTTCGGACAACCAGAATCTTCGGCTATAACCGTGGTCTACTGCTCTCTGTTCTGACCAGAATACTGGCACATTCGATTGGTCAATGTTTCAACCAGTTGGAGATGACATGAAGACGGATCGCATTAGCCGAAGGAGATCGAACGGCGTGTCGCAGCATAATACATGGTGCTCGGGGACTAGCTATGGGGGTATTAACCCCTATACCCTTACGGCTGGGCTTGGGCCGGCCCGGACCAGGGGGTCTGGCCCACTAGAAGACGACGCACGGCCTGGCCAATCTGTTCGGAGTCCCGCGCAAGGAATCAATACAGATTTGGAGATCAAGCAAGATCCTGGTCGGTTAGAATAGGAATCCTTATCCGGCCACCTATGGCAATTGTAACTGGTTAGGATTAGTTTCCAGATCTGTAACCCTGCCCCTCGAATTATATAAGGCGGGTAGGGGACCCCTCTAAAAACATCTCTCATTGACATACAACAATAGAATCAGACGCGGGACGTAGGTATTACGCCTTCACAGCGGCCGAACCTGGATAAAATCTCGTGTTTGTCTTACGTCACCATCTTGTTTGTAGCTTGCGCATCTGTTTGCTAATAATCTACTACCTTGGGCATACCCCTAGGTAGACTGTCGACCATATTTCGTCGATAGGGCATCATTTGACGAGACGACGCTTGCTATGGAGGCACTCTCCCCTTCGAAGTTGCACATCGCATCAAGGAGGCGATGGAGCCTTCTCAGGACAGCGCGGGCGCCCCTCTTGATTTTGTGTACCCAGTGCCAGGGCATCCCCTGATGTGGCCAAAACCGGGGTATATTTTTCCTTGTAAGTTTTCTCTTCCTCGTGTCTTCTTCAATTGAACTTCCGACCCCTTGATACTGACATTGAGATTGGGGGACTAGCCGAGGGACCTCATCCTCACAGATCTCCCAACTCCATTGCTAAGGGATCTGTCCGTGAGGGCAGCGAACCGTGTCGAGGCCGAGTGAAAGGTCCTAATGGCTAGAGGAGGGGTGAATAGCCTATTAAAAATTTCTACAACAACACTTAACAAAACCGGTTAGACAATTATAAGGCAAAGCAAGTGTTGCGCTAGCCTACTAAAATAGCAAGCCACCTACCATAATTCTAGTTTAATAGTTTCTATCCACACAATAGCTATGACGCTACACTAAGTTAGTGTGCTCTCAAAAGCTAACTAAAGAGCCACACTAACCCAACTAACAAGCTATCACAACTAGCTACACTAAAGAGCTTGACAACTAGTTTGCGGTAATGTAAAGAGAGTGAGCAAGATGGTTATACTATTGTGTTGAGAAGTGAACCAATCAATCACAAGAATCAATATCAATGAAGACCAATCACCTTGAAATCAAATGATGAACACAATGATTTTTTTCCGAGGTTCACTTGCTTGTCGGCAAGCTATGTTGATGGGCCAATCGTTGAACTCCTATGCCCATACGGGCCGTAGAAGTGCTTTTTATCCATATTCCTCTTACTCATGATGAGCCCCGGTCCGCCCGGGGAGGCGAAACGTCTGGCAAGTTTCTCGAAGGAAAGGATAGGGATTACATGCGCGTATCCCATGGTGTGACATTATGGCAAATCGTGGGAGGCGCGGAGATCTAGGCGGACGGTTGGTTTCCTCGCATCCGTCGCCCCTATAAAACCAAAAGGTTTGCCCCCAGGGTTTCATACTTTGCCTCTTTGCCTTCACATCTGCCAGCTTCACCGCCAATCGCCTAAGCTCCCTGCATCCATGTCTTAGTCGTCATCAAGTTCGCATCCACCCACCCCCATCTTCTAATGGAGCTATGGTGTCGCTCTAAAATCACCCTCCAGTGCCTAGAGGACCTTGTCCACCGTGGTCTTCTCTGTGCGCGGACCGCCACCGAGGAGTGGTGGCTGCTCAGCGAGGAGGACGTGTCGTCGCCACCCGATGGCTACATCATCTTGTTCACGTGCTTCCATAAGCGCGGGCTCGCCACCCCTGCCCACAGATTCCTTCGAGGACTATTGCACTATTACAAGATAGAGTTGCAGCACCTCAACCCCAATGGGATCCAACACATGGCGGCGTTTGTCGCCCTATGTGAGGGATTCCTAGGGATCAGCCCTACTTTGATCTATGGCGGCACTTCTTCGTTGTCACCCTCCAGAAGAAGAGGGAGAAGAGGCAGGAGCTGAATATGCTAATGGGATGCGCCGGCATCTAGCTTTGGAATAACCAGGTCAGTGACTACCCGGCAATGCGGCTGTCGACCTCCAACAAGGGGTGACATTCGCATTGGTTTTATCTCAAGAATGATGCTGTCGCCCCCTTGTCGAAGTTTACCGAGCGCTTAATCGAAGAGGCCCCAGATTCATGGAGAAAGTGGGGTGTCCCAGAGAAGGACAAGAAGAGGAACCAGGCCCATCTCGCCACCATCTGCAACCTAAAGGAGAAGGGGTTGAAGGGGTCGAGAATCATCGGCGCCTACAATGCGAGGAGGGTGGCACCACTAATGAGGCGCGCACTTCCCCTGTACGCGATGGCGCCTGGGGCGTCATTTGATGGGACGACGCTTGCCGAGGAGGCACTCTCCCTCTCCGAAGTCACGCATCGCATCAAGGAGGCGATGGAGCCTTCTCAAGACAGCGTGGGCGCCCCTCTTGATTTTGTGTACCTAGTGCCAGGGCATCCCCTGATGCGGCCGGAACCAGGGTACATTGTCCTTATAAGTTTTCTCTTCCTCGTGTGTTCTTCTTCAATTGAACTTCCAACTCCTTGATACTTACATTGAGATTGGGGGACCAGCTGAGGGACCTCATCCTCATGGATCTCCCAGCTTCGTTGCCGAGGGATCCGTCCGTGAGGGCGACAAACTGCGCCGAGGCCAAGTAAAAGGTCCTAATAGCTAGAGGGGGGTGAATAGCCTATTAAAAATTTCTACAACAACACTTAACAAACTGGTTAAACAATTATAAGGCGAAGCAAGTGTTGCGCTAGCCTACTAAAATAGCAAGCCATCTACCATAATTCTAGTTTATATAGTTTCTATCCACATAATAGCTATGACACTACACTAAGTTAGTGTGCTCTCAAAAGCTAACTAAAGAGTCACACTAACCAAACTAACAAGCTATCACAACTAACTACACTAAAGAGCTTGACAACTAGTTTGCAGTAATGTAAAGAGAGTGAGCAAGATGGTTATACCGCCGTGTCGAGAAGTGAACCAATCAATCACAAGAATCAATATCAATGAAGACCAATCAACTCAGAATCAAATGATGAACACAATGATTTTATTTCCGAGGTTCACTTGCTTGTTGGCGAGCTAGTCCTCGTTGTGGCGATTCACTCACTTGAAGGTTCATGCGCTAATTGGCATCACACGCCAAACCCTCAATAGAGTGCCACACAACCAACACAAGATGAGGATCACACAAGCCATGAGCAATCCACTAGAGTACCTTTTGGCTCTCCGTCGGAGAAAGGTCAAGAACCCCTCAATCACCACGATCAGAGCTGAAGAAAATCACCAACCTCTGCTCGACGATCCTTGCTGCTCCAAGCCATCTAGGTGGCAGCAACCACTAAGAGTAACAAGTGAATCCCACAGCAAAGCACGAACACCAAGTGCCTCTAGATGCAAACACTCAAGCAATGCACTTGGATTCTCTCTCAATCTCACAAAGATGTTGAATCTATGATGCAGATGAGTGGGAGGGCTTTGGCTAAGCTCACAAGGTTGCTATGTCAATGCAGATGGCCAAGAGAATGAGATTGAGCTGGCCATGGGGCTTAAATAGAGAGCCCCCACGAATAGAGTTGTTGGGCTCCTCACTGCACTAAACACGGGCCGACCAGATGCACCGATCATATTGATTGGACGCTGGACCTTATCGCCCGGTCGCGCGATGCACGCCACGTGTTCCCTTTCTTCAAATATTGAGCACTTGATCCCAACGGTCAAGTGATGACCAGATGCGTTGCAGTGAAGTGACCGGACGCTAGACCTCAGTGTTCGGTAGTTTCCAGTAAGCATCCAGAAATAAGAAATCATGACCAGACGCGTTCGGTCATACTCGACTGGACACACCCAGCATCCGGTCACACGGCGACCCCCTGTGTGCTGCCATGTCAACAGGACTGGACGCAACCCTCCAGCGTCCGATCACTAAGTGACCCAGCGTCCGGTCAGAGACCGACGCCAGCGTCTTCGCTGCTTCTTCTGACCGGACGCGCCAGTCCTATCGAGACCAGCATCCGGTCACTTACAGTGACCTCCGTCTTTTCTATATAGGGCGCTGGTGGCACCGTCGGACTATTCGCACTCTACGGGCGAACACTCTGCCGGTGAAGTCCTTAACCCTTGCTTAAATATGCCAACCACCAAGTGTATCACCTTGTGCACATGTGTTAGCATATTTTCACAAAAATATTTTCAAGGGTGTTAGCACTCCACTAGATCCTAAATGCATATGCAATGAGTTAGAGCATCTAGTGGCACTTTGATAACCGCATTTTGATACGAGTTTCACCCCTCTTAATAGTACGGCTATCGATCCTAAATGTGATCACACTCACTAAGTGTCTCGATTACCAAAATAAAATATCTCCTACCATTTATACCTTTGCCTTGAGCCTTTTGTTTTTCTCTTTCTTCTTTTCAAGTCCAAGCAATTGATCATCACCATGGCATCACCATCATCATATCATGATCTTTATTTGCTTCACCATTTGGAATATGCTAACTATTTCATGATCACTTGATAAACTAGGTTAGCACTTTGGGTTTCATCAATTCACCAAAACCAAACTAGAGCTTTCACCGAGCGGTAGAGGAAAGCGAAGGAGGACAAGAGAAAGAAGAAGCAACAGAAATTGCGTGCGCGGGAGCTAGGGGAGGAAATTGATAGTGACGACGATGACGAGGAGGAAGAAGATGATGAGGTAGTTGATGACACCGAGCATGATGGCCTAGAGAGCGAGGACATGCTGACAGGCACCGGCTCATCCTTGCAGGGGTGGGACCTTTCCCGTTTCATGGAGAGGAAAGCGCGTCCACGAGGCCGACGGAGATGGGACGGACCATTGACCTACCCTCAGAACTAGTAGGGGCAGGCGAACCTGCCGCCGCGCCTGAGGTGCCAGCGGAGGGGGGCAACTGTTGGTGTTTCGAGTAAACACCAACGAGTAAATTTGTGTTATTGCGTGTCTGGCCCGGATGGTGTGCTAAAAAGACATAAGGTTTATACTGGTTCGGGCAGAATGTCCCTACGTCTAGTTCATGGCTGTTGCTCGTGTTATTAGCACTAAAAAGTTTGTAGTAGGGGTTACAAACGGGCGAGAGAGGGACAGGTCCCAAGTCTCTGATGCAAATGTCAAATGGGTACTAAGAGCTTAGTTGCTGCTCAGCTACGTGTGATGTGATGCGTGATGTGTTTTTTTCGATCCCCTTTGTGGGGTGCTACGCTCTCCCTTTTATAGGCCAAGGGAGAGTATGGATTACAGATGGGAGAAAAGAGGGAAACGAGAGGCAAATGAAGTCCTTCAAGGATGCCAGGTTTTTCTTTTCCCCTATGCGGGCCCCCCCTGACATGGCAGGCGGTGATGGGGACAGCCCCACACTGGGTGTATGTCTACTGACCCTGACAAGGCCACGCTGAGTGTCTACCCGCTGATGATGTCATGTCCTGGCATTATCAACGAGTTGTCACGTCCCATCCCGTCTTGGCGAGCAGCTCGGCGGACCAAGGTGCTGATCCATGGCCATACAGGGAGCAGACGACATAGTGACCACACGTCCATTACTGTAGTTGATGCGAGTTTCCTACTAGACCGTAGTGGTTGTTGTGAGCTTCCGTCAGGATCCATGCCCTAGGGCAAATGGCGGCGCCCACAACAGTGTGAGGCAAATGTCAACACTTACAACACTGTTTTGGGCTCTGACATGCCTAGAAGGTCACAAAGTGCCCTTCTTATCATATCCCGATGGTACTTTCCTGCAGGCGTGCAGGGTACGGTCCTCGGTATTGTGGTCGACTTGAGCGTCTTACCTTATCTACTCCGCCTAATTTCTGGGTCGGTATCATGGTAATGTCGTCATAGGCGTTAGGCGAGGCAGAGCCAGCCCTCGGGGGTCGTGCGAGATGGAGTCTGCCCTCAGATGTCAGGCGAGACGGAGCCTGCCCTCGGCGATTGGGTGAGATGGAGTCTACCCTCAGACGTCGGATGAGGCGAAGCTCGGCAAGCGGTGTAGTCACGTTCTTGGTCACGTGGATGAATCAATGTTGATGGTCATTAGCTCCTCCTCTTCGGGTACCCTAATATTGGTCCTCGACAGAAATGCTCCCAGTGGTGTTTCACTCTGTTTCCAAAGCGTAAGAATGAAACAAAACACCCCCAGTGATCCAGTTTCCACTATGTTGGTAATAGTGCATACATAGTTTTATCTTGATGAAACACATCTCTCTGTTCTCATAATTTCTATGTGTGGGGGATATACCCTCCGGTATCCATAAGACAAGACATGGGCCGCACTATCATATGTGACCCAGCCCACAAGATCAAGACGTGCACGACACTGGTCAGCATCCACCGCAAGATATTATATAATACCAAATAGGATACTTTCCTTATAACCCTACCCCTCCAGAGTATATAAGAAGAGGCTGGGGTCCCCTAGTTGATATCTACATACATCTTATATCCAATACAATACACCAAAGACATAGGACGTAGGGTATTACGTCGATCAGACGGCCCGAACCTGTCTAAATCGCTGTCTCTACGCCTTGTGTCACCATCCGATTCTTATCACGCGCACCTCCACCGATCAATCTACCTTCGTGTGATACCCCTCGGAGGACCGCCGAGCATCTTTTATCGACACTATGACACACCATCTTTTATGCGTCACCTAAACTCCATTGAGCTCCCCTAAAAAACCTAAACTCCATTGAGCCAAGCCTAAGACGTATTCTCACATGACATGATATCCCAAATTACACTTTTAACCATTCATTTGCTTTATAGTATATTTTTTTTATAATTATAAGCTTATGATTATTGGATAGTATATTTGATTATAAATGTAACCATATCAATTTGTATTAGAATAGTTAAATAATATTGGATAATTATTGGTCCAAAATTCTAAATTTTGAATCTTCATTTATCTATGCGCCTTAAACTGGACCGGAGGGAACAACCACTAACAAAACATGCACATGAAACAAATTTGGTACTTTGGCTATAAAAACCCTAGATCAATGAACATGCATCTTTCAAGTTGTAAGTGGAGGGATTCTTGCAACTTTTTTAGCAGCCGAAGAATCATATCTATTAACGTGCATTTCAAACTGCCTTTCTCTATTCCTCTTTTTATGACTTTCTATTACGTGCTGAAAGGTGATGAAGTTGGAATGAACATCTTGGCACGCTCTTTATAAACTCATAAGTCATAATGTTTGCATCAGATGCAAAAGCTTATAATAACCTCGAACGTACTATGAAGAAAACTCACATAGACCATCAAGATAAATTTCATAGCCACAGGTACAAATGGTAGTAAACCAACATCTTTTTCTTCAACTTTCAGCACCCTTAATTTTTAGTCCATGGCAATTTAATTAAGAGGAGCTAATGTTCGTGTTTTGGGGGACATTAGCTCATGGGACATTAGCAACGTGTTCGGCTGCACTTCTTTTGGCTGATTTGGGCCTACTGCTGAAGCAGCCACAGTGCAAGCTTCAACCGAGCAAGCAGCCATCAGCCAGCAGCAGCCGAAGTGGTATCCAATTCAAATGTCTGACATCAACCAATTCAATTCAAATTCCGGCGGGAATCATCAAATGGCGCCACAACTTGTGTGCCCCATTACAATGGCTAATTAGTCATCACCAAATATTTCCAAATGTCTACAATCCTCCATATCTAGAGTAGCCATTACGTGGAACAATTACAATATTCTACAGTTCGGTACATCTAACAGATAGCATCTAAGCCTACTAAAATCCACCAAGTACATAACGTGAAATCGTTCTCCATAACATCACAGGTCGAGCCGATGAAAACTAAGCACACGAGTTGTGCAGTCACAAAAGAGTACATATTCTCTTTATCATCTTCAAACTTTGAGAACAGGTCTGCACAAAAGATTACACAGATAGGTCAATTAATAATGAGGATAACTGATGACTATTTCAGTAAAGAGGACAGTGAGGCAATATATGCATAGCAAAGTGCTCTATGGGTGATTTCACATTAACACTAAAATATTATCTCATTCTAAATCACGAATTATAGGAAAGTGTGTGTGACAGTATAGGTACAGCACAACAACATATGGTTCCAATTAGTAGCTGCAAAGCTGCTAGCAGATTAAGCATCCTTAGGTGAGCTTGTTATAGATTTCCTCTGATGATAATTAACAAAAAAGGGCAAACGGTACAACTCATTTGTGGCCACAGAATATCTGGAGTCAAGATCTAAACATGTCATATTCCAGATGAAATGGTAATCGTTCCAGGCCAGCATATGCATGATGAACAAACTAAGGATGGTACCAGGACTGCTCAAGCATGACATGAGCTAAGATATAGATATGCAAGACAATAACGATACAGCATATCACAATAGGTATCATCATATGCCTCAGTGTACATACCTGTGCACTACATAGCCCATAGTCCCATAGCGATCCAATCTCGCACTTGTGACATATCTTCACTTTCAACTCATGCCGCCCATGCTGACAGGTTGTAATCTACACCCCTATGAAGATTCCTCCCCGCAGCCCTCCGTCCGTTTTCGCCCTCCACAAAATTGTGTAGAGCAAAACATGCAATTACCACCTTCACTTGCTTATGTCTCACATAATTTGGGACTTCGGAAGAATGTGCCACCGAGCTTTCAGCCTCCCAAACGACTGTTCCACAACATTGCGAAGCCTTGAATGCTAGTAGTTGAATTTCTCCATATATCCATCCACCTCTCTGGCTCTAAAGTCATCTAGATGGTATCTTGCATTCTGATATGGCCCCAAATATCCTGCGCGCACGACGTATCCAGAGTCAACCAGGTAGTATCGTCCTGCAACTCATCAAGTCATTTCACCCATTACTCACAAAGGTACTCTTACAAATTGACAACGTAGTCAATGATAATGCAATATTACCTGATGGGGGATGCGGGTAATCTGGTCGCCCCATATAATACGTCAGAACTGCCATGTCATGAGAAGACCCCGCCGATCCCGCACCAACATATGTGAAAAGCCCATCCATGTCCACTATCCCTAACACATTCATGGTAACATCTCGTTTTCTATTCATGAAGTCCACCCGTGACTTGCGACTAACTTGCACTTTGATGTGTGTTCCATCCAAAGCCCCTATGCACCCATCAAAGTAGGGTTTGAATTCGTCGAACCTAGGATGGATTTTTCTATATTCCGGATCCTTTACCGCAACAATCGTCTGGGCAAAGGAGTACATGGCGTCTGCAACCTCACCCATCTTCTCACTAACTGTGCCCATACCCCTCCTAAATTTTTGGATTATCTGTCTAGTTGTCTGCTTTGTCGCACACACCCACAGGAACATAGCTAGTGACTCATATGATGACATGTCTTGTGAACTACCCAGCCCATGATACTACACTAACTCATTGTGCAACTTCATGAAAGAGTGAGGATACATCCGAAAGTTGTCGAAGCAATTACGTTCATTATGCAAATTTGCTTCCATCCATTGTCGCCCAGTCAATTCTTCGAATGGGCACTGAGGATTCGGCACAGGACTTTGCCTGGAACAAGCCACAACAGCAAGCGCAGCTCCAAGACCCGCCAACTTAACTATGTTTGCCTTGAGTTTCTTCTTGGGGCCATCACTGGAAGTTGTGCTCTCGCTGGACTGTTCGTCGGAATGTTCGGTGCTGCTCATTCTACAAAACAGGAACTGAATCATTGAAAGAGAACAATTGGAGGCATACAAATTGGAGCTGGAAAGGATTAAATCAGCATTAGAAGCTAAAAAGGAAAGAATATCAGAAGAGCAGAATAATCTGAAACTCACAGAGCAAGAGAGGCAGGAGCATAGCTTGCTGACAGCAAAACTTAAGGAGACTGAGGAATACAGAATGCGAAGCAACTCCGTATCTGAGGAGATGGAGGATTCGAGGAAGCAACGGCAGGAAAATACAAGGACCAGCTGGAGAGTTTGCGGAGTGAGACAACAGTCTATAGGCCCACTCAGCACAAAACAGGTTGCTGAAAAGAATAATCAAGATACTTAAATAATGGCACATGGAAAACCCCTATCTTGATGTGCCGTGTAGTGTATATCATGGGCAAACCAATTTGCCCAAAAATAAGAGACCAACTAACTCTCACCGATTATATTGTACACTGACAAGAAAATACTCCATCCGTTCTAAATTATAAAACATCTTATAGGATGAACTAGATAATAGGGAGTACAAAGTTAGAACTGCATAATATTGTCGGCGAACATTTAGATTACCATCAACTAAGTATAAAAAATAGGTGATAGAACATAGGAAAGTATCCACTGACCTCTGGTGCTCCTTAGAGCGCTCAATAAACTCGGCGGTGATATCAGCACTTTGATAGGATGCAAGAACAGCCCTGATGTCAGCAGGTCTTACCATAGCAACATCTACAGATTTTTTATGTGTTATAAATATTACCAAAAAAAAGAAAAATTAGCAAACTAGACAAATGGAAAAGCCTGACCTAATAGGATGAACTAGATAAAGTTCCCAATGCTTACATTCTAGAAATGGAACAAGATCAAGCAGTTGAGTGTCATCACTTTCAAGCTTCCAAGGTTTAATTTCCACACAATTTTCAGGCTGCAGGCTTGACTCTTTAGCATGAGCGCTGATATAAAGAACTTGAGTAGGATTTCTGTTCAGCTTTGACAGATCCTAGTAAGCATATGGTGGTTATCATCCGAAAGTGAGATAAGCACAATTAAGCATATCAATGCCAAAAAAGAATAGTATTTTAATGCCCTTGGGTAACTTAAGGCAGCACACAAAGTGAGATAAACACAATACTGCTGTTTTCTCAAAACCATAAAATACCGCTGCAGTTTTCAAATACTGTGGTCTTTCAAATACAACATCCAAACAGGCCCTAAACTATATGCCATATATTTCCTTCAGATTCACTTATACCATGTACGACAGTATAATGAGTTACTCCAGATCAGCAATTTATAGTAATGTGTTCCCAAAAAAAGGCATACCTCACTGGCACATGCAGAGGAAGATTTAAGTTTTCTTTAGCCCAGTTCAAGACAATCTGTGCAACAGCAAATTATTATATAAATTAGAGTGACAGAGAATGTCAAAAGCCATGTTGAATATTAATCAGAAGCAAAAGGTCAATGGACAGAATGCCCAACCTTAGAAAATTCTGGAGTAATTGCAAGTCTAGGATACCGTTTTGTCAAGGACAGATAATCCCTCTCATCATCCACGAAGAGAAATGGCAAAACCTGCAAATAACATCATAGTTAGCATTAAGTTCACAGCATTAAGTTCATTTACAGTTCAATACCTGACAGCCTTCCAACTCACTGAATAGTCAAATGTAGTCTTGCCACCCTTCTCAGGCTTCTTCACCCGTTGTCAAGTACAATAATGGCAAGCTTACATGGAGGAATATCAATGCTGATAAATATGGAATAGATCAAGAAAAAACATACAGGTGAAGAAAATAGCATGACCCTTGAGAAGGAACAAATGAACAATCCTATGTTGTTGCCTTTTTATGCAAATATGACTAAATAAATAACATAAAAGATGGAAACCGGGCAGAAGTTTATTATGATGCAGTACACAAAGAACAAAGAGTTCATGCCAAACGCTCACAGTACATGAAACAAATTCGAACAAGCAAACACACATCAATTCAAACATCTGAACACTCATGCAAAGAAATTAAACGAAGGATGCCTAAACATCAGCGTTGCTGCACTTCCATTTGTCTACTTGTTTTCCCAGTTAAAGGTGATCCAAGTCAGCCGGCCTTCGCGTGTTTTCATGGTTAGGAACATCCTACGGTTGAGTTTCTTCCTGCATAGGTACGTGGCTCTCAGGAACTCCTCGGTCCCCTCTGGAAAACCATCTTGTTCTAAAATCTGACGCACTTGGTCCATCTCCTTTTCCTCCCGGCTGAGTTGTTGACCACCCGATGCCATCTCTTTCACGGTGTCTGAGATGTCTCTCACGCAGTCCTCCAAGCTGGCACTCTTCTTTTTCTGCGGGTTGTCCACCATGTGGTCCCTGGTGCGTCTTTTGGATGACTGACCAACACTGGATCCAGCTACGTGGTCCTGTGACATAGCTGCAGGAGTGGCTTCGGTCATCCGTGGCGGTGTCCTCTCACGGTGCCCACCGGCACTGAGCATTGTGCCCCTATCTCTGGGTTGGTGCCCGTACAGAGTGGTCAGTTCGTCAAGAAACTCTGGTGGAGCCCCAGGATCCACACCTTCATCAGTATGGTCCTGCAGGTGAACAAGATAGTTATTCGAATAGTACATGTCATTGCACGAGTAGACCCAAAGAATAGATGAAAGGAGTTACCGCTTCCTCTTCTTGGAACAAGCTGGGATCAGCTATGACACCTCCAGTTTGGGGGTCACGTCCGAGGCCTGTATGGGTGATACGGTCGCGCCAGGCGAAGTAGTGTCGCCGCATGGCCGATAGCTTGTTCTGCAGCTTCTTATTGTCCAACTGAAGGCCAGTTTGTGAGGCGAATCCGCGGTACACATTTCTCCATCCTAGTTTAGTTAAGCCCCACTGATTGAAGTTCATTTTGTTCTTCTCAACAATGCAAAGGTCCAGGAGAATTTTTGTCTCCTCATAGCCCCAATGGGCTCGGCCGCTGGACGTCTGTCCATGATTCCCCGACATCTGTACCCAGGTGTAGTTACTATGGTGCTGTACTTACACTAGATGTATGTGGTGCTACAGTAAAGAAATGGGCATGATGCACGAAACATGCAGGCAACATAAGTAAGGAATAAATATGAGTACACTAGTGTCGGTGTTTCGTACAAGCACCGGCAAGTAAATTTATAGTAATGCGCGTTAGGCTCGGATGGTGCGCTAAAGGACACAAGATTTATACTGGTTCGGGCGGAACGTCCCTACGTCCAGTTTGCTGCTGCTTGTGTTATTAGCACCGTGAATGGTCTGTAGTAAGGGGTACAAACTATCGAGAGAGGGACTGGTCCCAAGTCTCTGATGGAAGGGTTGAAAGGTGGTCAAGAGCTTCGTAGCCGCTTGACTGTGCGTATGAGTGCGTTCTCTTGTTCGGTCTTATTTTTCGGGGGTCCTCCTTGATGGAGGAAGCGCATCCCCTTTTATAGATGAAGGGGCTGGCTTTACAAGGGTGAGGGCTCTAGGACGCGTACTCTACTTAGTCTTGTGGCTCACGTCTACCCGGTCAGGTCCTTCAGTGCAAAGGAAGATAAGTGCTTACAATGTTATCGGTGTCTCTGTAGGATGTCAGGTTAGTTTACAGAATGCTGCCCTACGCAGGGTATGGGCTGCAGTACAGTGGTTTTGACTTATGAGCCTCCCCTAGCCTTGCTCCGCACGCCTTCTGGTTCCCATGAGTCCTCGTTGGAGGAACACGGGGTCGGGGGTCGATGTAGCGCCGTGGCTAAGGCCTTCTGACTAGGTGGGCCTGAGGGGTCGGGAAGCGGGCGCCGCTCCCTCGGGTCCACAGCGTGGTGACGGAATATTCGTCGTTCGTGGAGATAGCAAATCCTTTCCTGGAGCGTAGCGGTTGTCGTATATCTTCGTCGGGTTCCGTGTCCTAGAGCTGAAGGCGGCGCCTACAACTCTACAGGGCGAGATGCACGCATCTGTAATGCCTTTTGGGTTCTACGGTCCCCGGAAGGGTCTAAAGCATCAGTCCTGTCATTCCCTGGCAGTCCTTTTCCTGCCAGGGCGCAGGGTATGGTCCTTGGAGCCATGGTTGACCCGAACGTCTTGTCTCGTCCTGTACCCATTATTATGAGGTACAGATATCGACCAGGGCGAGGCTCGTTTTTGGCCATCGGGTGAGACGGAGACTAATCCCTATCTCTTGGGTGAGACTAACCCCATCCCTTCGGGATCGGGCGAGGCGGAATCCATCCCTCAGCCCTCGGGCGAGACCGAGCCCGCCCTATAGGCGTCGGGCGAGACGAAGATTAGCCTTAAGCCTTTGGGCGAGGCAGGGTTATCCCACAAAGGCATCGGGTGAGGCTGACCCCGCCCCTCCGGGGTCGGGCGAGACGGAATCCATCCCTC